>NC_071275.1:19946514-20174014 GCF_023375685.1 Ictalurus furcatus
GTGTGTGTGTGTGTGTGTGTGTGTGTGTGTAAGGTTAGCTAAACTAATCAGGACCGAACCGGCTGTGAGGTCTGGTGTGAAAGGGTTAATTAGATTACACCCTACATGCTCCCGAAGGCCTGGCAATCATCAATCAAATCAAACTAACCCCCAATCCCACCTCCACCCCCAAACACACACACACACACACACACACAATTTACACTGTGTTCAACTCAAGCTCAACTCTGAAAACGCCCCTCGACTCCTCGACTATGGGTTCACATCGGGTGCTAGAAATCTAGAAAATTCTATAATCCTGTGGAGACGCAGACAGACACGCAGACAGACACGCAGACGTGTTAGCGAGACAAAGAGGGTTAGGGTTAGATGGTCAGAAATCCCCTGGGCCACGAGTACATTCTGTTGACACACGTCACCACATGACCGATTTCTGCTTCTTCTGGAAAGTTCTACGAAGTTTCCATGAGTTTGGTGACTGAGAATTAAACCTCTTCTCCCTCATGACCCTCACCTGCTTGCTTACCGAGCACACAACGTTAATGTCCTCAACAACGTTAATCAAAATCTCCTGCTTCATATAGGGGAAAAGAGAAGAACGTTCTCTCTCTCTCTCTCTCCCTCTCGGGGAACTCTCTGACCTCCTTAGTACCTTTGCAATCACAGACTGATCCTGTGCAGAGCTACCTGCAGTCACTGCAGTGTGTGTGTGTGTGTGTGTGTGTGTGTGTGTGTGTGTATTCAGTAAGAAAAAGGCCTTTTGCCCTCGCGGAGGTAATGCAGGAGGGTGATGTGCTCTGACCTGTGCTGTGATGTCAACACAGTCATGTGATTAGTTGTGAGAGAGCGAGAGAGAGAGAGACAGACCAGAACACCAAGGTCTATTCATATTCCCTACGGTGATGAATGTCCAACACACACACACACAGACACACACACACACACACACACACACACACAGACAGAGAGACAAGGCAAGTCCTCTCTTTAGTGTATAATGAAGGTGTTTGAGGGTTTTGGATGCTGACTGTGTGTCTCACTCGGCTTGGGATGGAGGACGTTATGTTTAATGATGGGGAAGATGTGCGTGTGTGTGTGTGTGTGTGTGGTGCATCTCGTTCCCAGTGGTTAGAGGAGTGTATAACACAGAGAGAGAAAGAGAGAGAGAGAAAGAGAGAGAGAGAGAGAGAGAGAGCGCTTCTTGTCTGTGGTTAAGCTCAGTGATGCAGTAAGAAGAAAGAAACACCAGTCACACTACCAAAAGTACCCCAGAGTATAAATATGTGTGTGTGTGAGTGTGAGTGTGAGAGAGAGAGAGAGAGAGAGAGAGAGAGAGAGAGAGAGAGAGAGAGAGAGAGTTTGCCTGCACCGTGGGATTAACACCATCTCTCTCTGGTTCAATTCTGTGCAGCACTCAAATCAACAGTTCAACAACAACAAGGTCAAAGCAATCTCACTGCAGGACCGACCACCCACACACACACACACACACACACACACACGTTTTGATCGAAACCAATCACCTCCTTATGTACTACGAATCGCAGACAAACTCGTTTCTGGGTAAAGTCACTTATTTTTAGAGAAACACCGGTTTGGTTCTAAATGTACGACTGAGTCAAATGAAAACCGAAAAGATATTTCAGTTTTTATGCAAATATCATCATCATCATCATCATCATCATCTCCACTCCACGCTCGCCGGGAAATAACGAACCGATTCTAGTTCACGCGGCACTGTAAAAGGTTTTGATTTGTAAAATACCGGCTCATGTCTAAGCGTCACATCTAAACGCTGGAGTAGAGGAGATGATGCCCGTGTGTTTCACACCGATTCATTTCCTGCCTCAGCCCTCAGATCACGCTACACAAACGCGTCACGAGCTCGCAGCGTTAAAGGTCTGTCTCGATTAACCCTACGTGCTCCGCGTGTTACTCAACAACGTTCAACAGCACCACGCAAACCGCAACGCAAATCCAACCTTTAGCTCGAAAAAAAAAACATCCTGTCAAGGTTGTGTGTGTGTGTGTGTGTGTGTGTGTGTGTGTGTGTGTGTGTTGACCTTGCCTGAAGTGAAGACACACTCCTGGGAAAAACCGGTTCGGCAGCAGGTTCAGACCTGCTTCACTTCCCCGATCGTCAGCCGTACGTGTTTATCAGCAGCGCCTCGGATCGCCCCGAGGCTCACGCGGAGACGTTCCGCGTTCCCCCGAACGTTCCCTCCACGTTACCCGACCCCCGTCCGATCGGAACGATTTAAACCTCTCGCGTGAGACGAGAACAGCGCGGCGCTGGTTCAGAAGGTCAGAAGCTCAGACGGTGCGCTCTTATTAACTCGACAGCCGATAACGGGTTTTCTGTGAGGAGAAACGCGCGGGTTAAACCTGCACGGAAGGAGTCTCCAGTGTCAGCGCTTTGGAACGGCGGGAGGATGCTGAGGGGATGAGCGTTTATAGCGGCGCGACGTGAAACCTAACTATAAACCACTGAAGAACTGCAGCAGAGCATTTATGATGAAGAACAGATCCTAAGCCACGTGTGTGTTCTCTTTAAAGTCGCATTCGTCCGAGATAAACCCGGCGCGCTCAGGCCTATAAACCTTAAACAGGCGGAGATGAATAAGACATGAACGAGAGTCTTTTTTTAAATCAATTCTACACATTTTTCCACGCTTCTTGTAGTCGTACGGATTTTTTTTTTTTTGAAATCGCTTCTTGCACGTTTAAGAGATTAATCAATCAAGAGCGTAACTTCTTCACAGCTCATCATGCAGAACAGTGAGCGTGCGCCGACAGCGAGAGTTCGCACGTACGATGTATTTTTATCGTCTATTTACGTGAGCTCGAAGCTAAGCGCCGGTTTCCACCAGGTTTCTCGCCGTCCTGTAAGTCTGTTCACCGCACGGGAGTTTCTTTTTCCGCCTTAAACGTAAAATCAGCAGGTGCCCGTGCCTGCACGACCACGCGTCCACTCGTCCCGTGACGCCGACGTGGCAGAACCGGTTCCAGATTTACTTTCGGGTAGCGGTTTTGTCGTGTTGTTTTTCCCTGCTTCGCGTCCAATCACGAGCCAGAAATCAGCGAGGATGTTTACGGCAGGATCAAACCTGTTCGTTCGGCAGAGTAAAGTGTGTGCGTGTGTGTGTGTGTTTTTTAAGCTGTGTCTGACAGGTTTAAGATGTGTGAGGAAATGAAGTGTGAGTCCTCAGCGTCTAACAGGAATGATGAGAGAGTCATCAACACACACACACACACACACAGAGGGGGAATTCTGATGACTGTCCCACTGCTGAGAAAAACAATTTCTGGGAAAGACTGACTACGGTTAATAATAATAATAATAATAATTCTAGGCAGTACCAGTGAGGTGGGCGGGGCTACAGTGTAAGTAGGTGATGTCAGTAAATCCAAATAAATGACTGAAATGCCACGATCAGCCACCATGTTACCCACACACCGTCCTTAAACTCTTCTACGTGGAATAAAATAAAATAAAAAACGAGTCTGAATGGCCGGGCAGATCACGATATCAGAGGCTCGCAAACCCACTGATCCGCTACAGGGCTACAGTCAGGGCATTTCCCTCAAGAAGAAGAAAAAACCCAGAAGTCTGAGGTTAGAAAAATGCAGGAAGAAAGAAAATAAACATGGGCAGCGCTGGAATTCGCTCCGGCTGCGTCGGATTAAAGCCTGATCAAAGTCCACAAACCGGAGGAGATCTCCGCTAATGAGCTGCTTAATCAACCTTTCAGTCACAGAGAGAGAGAGAGAGAGAGAGAGAGAGAGAGAGAGAGAGAGAGATTTGCACAGTCATTAGAAGTGGTTCGGCTTCCAGCTAACTGAACGAGTGCCAATATTCACATGATCACATGACTTGAAACGTCTAATCGGACTTTTCCAGAAGAATTTGGATCCGTTTCCCGTAAAACGGGGTGAACAGAGCTGCTACTCCTGGTCGACGCTCACTGTGTACACACACACCAAAAAAGTCTAAAAGCAGCACGTTGTCCACTCTCTCCCAGCACACGCACACACACGATGGATTGAGACGCGTCCCGTCCTCAGGCGCGCTCTGATTTCAGGCTTTAGGGAGGAAACGTTCGTGCGGATATGCTCCGAGTGCCAGGTTTCCACTGTTTCAGGCCCTACGAGGCTCCTCGCAGGCGAGAAGTGACCGAGTTAATACGTTTATGTAGCAGGAGTAACAACATCTCCGATGCTCCTTCGTAATAAACATCTTTCTGGTACACCTCTCTCTCTCTCTCGTTTATAACAGACCTCGTTAATCAATCTTTCGGTGAAGAAGAAAGTGTGAATGTTGCTTTCGCAGGCCAAACCGTACTCAAATATTACTGCCAGGTTTACAGAAGTTTCTGTAAAGCTGATTTTCCTCGTACTCGCGTACACGTCTTCCTAAGTGACCAAACTCCAAAAAAGGCAACGCTCACAGAGAGCTGAAAAGGACAAGATGGCGGCTAAACGGCCATGGCGACCACACTAACTCCTCCCCCTCTTATAGGGCGCGGTTACTTTTGTCCGAGCTGAACCTCTAGTCTTATGTCGTAAATTCTTGCGTCACTTTCTTTCGACTCGTTAAAACGAAGCGACTAATCCGTGTATAAAACCACAGTGGTGATGAGAACATTCGACTCTGGAACAAAAAAATAAATAAATAAATAAATCACCGCAAGATACGAACGAAGGATTTTTTTTGTGTAAACGCTCGTGAAATGATTGTCTCGGACGCGACGAACGCGGTTTAAACGTCAAATTACGTGACGTTCGGTCCAAAAGTCTGAGCCTAAGGCCAAAATCCAAACGTTTTACCATCTCAAACTACAGCGAGTAATTTCACCGACACGTACGACGCCAGACAAAATCGTACGTGCGCGTATACGAGTTTGAGAGACTCGTCAAAGTGACATTTCTCTGTATACGTCCACCCCACAAGATATCCCGGCGGTGCCGAGCGATTACAAAAGGGACGACTACACGAGGCACGTGATGAGCGGTACACACGTCACGTAGTGCGCCTCATGACATCCTCCTCAGACGCTGAGTCAAACGCGGCAGCTGATGAGAGCTTACGAGCGCTGTAATTACACCAAACACCTTCATTAACCGCCCCCGCCGAGAGAAGGACCCGCCCCGCAGGAGCTCGCTCGCTCACACGCTCGCTCGCTCGGGGTAAAACCCTGCCGCTACTGTACGTGAAACCTGAGCCTGCTCGCTTCAGATGTGAAGTGTTTTACAATACAACAAAGAAGCTGACAACACTGACAACAGAATGAGGGGTGGGGTTTAACACCACACTCCGGCGCGCGACCGAACACGGAACGACTCCTCCGCGGTTTTTCGACGAACGATTCAGAATGACGAGAAAAGGTCGATCCGGGAACGTGGCGCGTACTTGAAGGAAACGTTCCCGCTGCTCTCAAAAAGAGAAATCCGACTCGAGCGTGAGAGAGAGCCTGAAGCGCGGTAACACGGCGTGACCCTGCCAGATTTTCACTCTCCTCCTGACCCGGGATGACGGCCAAATGCCTGCTGAAACACACTCGCTCCAGAATAACACACACAAACACAAACACACATGACCCTGTGGTTCTGTATAAACAGCGTGATGGGGAACAAAGTGCGTAAAGAGCGTGACGCGCCGCAGGGGCCAGAACACGCTGTGAACATCCAGCACGGGAGCCGACCGTGCCGCTGTGTCGGAACCTGGGGGAAGCGGGCAAAGACGAGAACGGGAAACAGAGCGCAGATGTTCCTTGTCGTAATCGACACTTCGCCGCGTCAGTACGTGTCACGACACACAGGTCGGTGCTGTGGAGCGGAATATGTTCCCGTCGATCCTGAGTCACAAAACAATCACACAACTGTAACACCAGTGATAACAGCAACTCTTGTAGGGAACTTTGCGGCGTACGGAAGTTCACGCAAAACGCTTTATGATGTGACGTATATGACATGGAAAGTGTCTCGCGTTGAAGCGCGACTCCGCCCTAAAGTGTTTATCCCGTCATGTGCGATAAATTATTCACCGGTGCTGGGTGTGGTTTTTTTTATTTTTAACCGTTTTATTATCTTTATTACGAGCGCGGCAACGACGTCGTTAAGACGGAAAAATAATAATAACTCTACGATCCCGAACGCTCGTATCAGCTCCTAAAAACAAGCGTCCGTCGGACTCGCAGAACCCGTCCCGTCCGTCGGGGCGACCTGCGGACTGACGAGAGCGACGGTGTGGACCGACGTCGAAGCTTTCCGCGCAAGTGGAGCGGGCAGACTAAAAGGGCTAAAGCGCTGCTGCATCAGCGTCGCACCACCGGGACGGGGGAGGGTTGGGGGTTCGAATCCCGCGTCCGCTCTGTGCACGCTGAGTTTGCATGTTCTCCCTGTGCTTCAGGGGTTTCCTCCAGAGTGTCCACCAGCCTGTTCCCCGGGATAAGCCCCAGGTTCCCCGTGCGGCCCTGCGTGAGATAAGCGGTAGGGAAGATGGATGGACGGATTTATCCGCTCGTACTGAAATGTAACTCATGAAGCACTATAACCTTCAGCTGCACTCCTCCTGACTCATCGAAACACCAGTGCTGATTTCCTCAAACATCTCAGAGATGTTCTGAGAGTGTCATCATGAAACCCCGGGCTGAAGGAGGAAGACAGGAGATGAGGGTGTGAGAGTGTGTATATGACTCACCGAGCAGCAGCAGTTTGACCTCCTTGGCCGCTTTCTCTCCATCCTCGCGCAGGGACCGGTCTATATCCCGGGAGTGCTCCCGCGCCGCCTTATCCTCGTGACTCACCGTGCAGCCCATCGGGGTCCCTTACCGACACTTCACACACCTTTACCGAACACCACACACACACACACACACTCCTGCTACTCTCCGAGATTCAACTTCACTTCCCTCTTTCGGGGCCAAAAAAAAAAGTTAGCTAGCTCTAGTTTTCCAATGATAATAGCGTGAGCTCGCGCGACGTCAGATAAAAGAAAGCAGCAGGTTTTTTTCTTTGGTTTGTTTGTTTAAGGATCCCAAACTAAACAGAAGAACCGAGCTGAGAGGTCGGACATGACGCGGGTGGGAAACACTCCAGCATTACAAATCCGACGCGAGAGAGAGAGAGAGAGAGAGACAGACAGAGGAAAAAAGTTCTGACGGAATTTTTCACCAACTTTCGCCAGCGAAAAGCTGAAATATTCAACAACAACAACAACAACAAAAAATAATAACGCGTCAGTGTCGCTCCGTCTTTTCTTCCTCCTGCGCGCCTTCAGCTGTGATAGGAAACCGTTTTAAAGAAAGCCGTTAGTTAGCTTCGTCAGCTAACCCGTCGCGCTCCGTTCCTCGGATTTGTTTCAAAGCGTTCTATCAAACCGCCGCCACACCCGAGCCGAGCAGCTCCCAGCCTCCCCACCGCCTCAGTCATCACGCCCGGGCCCCGCCCCCTCTCCCTTTAAAACGCACGCCCCGCCCACCGCGCCGCGGAGCATCATGGGAGGTGGAGTGTTCTCAACGGGCGCCATTTTTTAAAACCCGACAACAACCCGACAGTCTTTCTCATTTAATTTCGTTTTCTTTAAATGCTTTACTTTAGTTTTATAGTGTTTTTATTCTATTTTTTACACACTATATATGTTTTTAATATAATATAATATTATTATTTATTATTATATTATTTTCTTCTCCTGTCATTGCTATATTATTATTATTATTATTATTATTTACCAACTTATTTTTGACTAAGTTTTGTATCTTTATATAAAAGCAGTTAAGCTATATGTATGAAATGTATTATTATTATTATTATTATTATTATTATTATTATTATTATTGTTATTATTATTATACGAAGTTGCAGTATAGGTTGAAAAGCGTCACTTGAGCAGTCTTTTGATTCTGCCACTTTATCGTTAAAAGTGAAAATATACATCCTGACAAGTTTTCCTTAGCCAAGCTGAACACACTATAAAATGGTTTATGAACTGAGATGAATAAATAAGTGAGTTCTGTGGGAGGTTTTAAACCGCATAGCTCACTGCTTCAGTCTGTGCTTATTTGAATAATTCGTAAATTAATATATTTATCAAGTGTAATCTGGATCTACCTCTGGGTTGGGTAGGGAATATGAATATATTTTATTCATAGTTCAAATTTAAATATTCATTTCTTTTCCTCCTGCTTTATTATTTATTTATTTATTCATTCATTCATCTATTTGTTCTTCATGTTTTTGACATTTTGTTCTGTTCCTCTAATGCTAATTCTTGAAAGAACTAGGACTGACAAAGAGGCGAGATGGGAAATGTGCGTTTCTCTACCGCCCCCTTGTGGCCACATAATGGAAAAAACACGTTAAATCAGTGACGTCATTTGAAAACCGACTACCTGTGAAATGATGTGAAGTCCATCTATCCACCCATTTTTCCATACCGTTTATCATAACAACAAAAAAAATGGTGATAGAAATTAAAACGTTGGAGGCCGCTTTCATTCTTTATTTTTATTTATTTCAACATTGTTTACAGTACAATAACCGCCAGCCATGTACTCAATATATGAGGAATAAAGAAAAATAAAAGACATTTAACTGGCTTTCTGATTACGTTTCTTTTTTTTTATTTATTTATTTAAAAAAAGCACTTTTAAAAATTATTATGGTTTGTTTTAATCATCAGACTAAACCTCTGCCTATTTACAGTGTACAAACTAGACGTGTACGAGGCATATAAAGGGTTTATAATTATATCCATCATTTATAAATGCCACCATGTCAATCATGAACTCATACACGAACACACACACACACACACACACACACACACACACACTGCATTAAGTCAAGAGTACAGAGATTAAGTAGACACGTTTACTGCACACAAATACACTGCTAGAGAACAAAATCTTTTAGTCACTCCGTTGTTTTTTAAACCTAAACCTGTTCATGAAGGTCGCAATAAAACATCAACTCAGCATCTTCTATTAAACCTCTGAGCCTGTACTGAGGGTTATACGACACACCGGCACGCTTGTAGTCAAAACATAACCATCATGATATGAAAATATACAGGCATATGAATATTAGAGTCATTTATATATATATATATATATATATATATATATATATATATATATATAAAGAAACAAAACTGCTCTGTGGGATGATTTTGCCTCAAGCCCTGAATATAGGTGTATTAGAATAATTTGAAGACTGAAGCAGGAGCTGATCTATAAACAATATACTTTTGTACTTTATTTCATGTTTTTCCTTACTTTTACTGTGCTTTTTAAATACAACACTAGACACTGGGATTTAAAATACAAAACAAAACAGAACAACCAAAAACGTGCTACGGTAAAAAAAATTAAACACGTACATATCGATTAAACACACAACACTGGAACTGTTATTACTGACACTATTACACCGCAAAGTACTGCTTTCGCGTGTGAAACAGTGTTATTCTACCGGCCGAGTGATTTCTCTTTTCAAGCATTTATGATCAAAATGATCTGCCGATAGAATAAGAAAAATTTGGAAGCATGAAATTAGAAGAAAAAATAAATGTCTAGGAATAGGTTTAATAGCCGTATATTTGATTTAATGTGAAATGTTACATAATCATATATTACATACATTACGTATTGCTTATTCGAGATATTTTCACTTGTTGAGATGTCTTTTTTTTTTTGCAGTGTGAGACTATGTGCTACACACACACACACACACACACACACACACACACACACACCAGCAGCTTGGATATTAAAACCAGTGACACGGGACACAAAGAGACGTTAAGACTTCGATCCATCTAACGATCTAATCGTCTAATCACCGAACACGACTACATCGACTAGTGAAAAAGTACCACGGGTGTAAATACACACACGTCTCATATGTACTGAGTTATACTACACCTTCAGCACTGCACATAGGCTATATATCCAAGACACACACACACACACACACGTAACTTTTCTTATAAACCTTTAGTAGTATAAAGGCTGTAGAACTCTGCCTATAAAATATATATTATTAGATATTTCATTATATAGTTGGTCTCTACAGTAGGTTAAGTGTTTTAATGGCTCTAAATTGTGCTTTGTAGCAGAAAGTGCTAAAGCTACTGTGTTCAGTTGTTATCCGATGATCATGCTAACGATTAATCAGGCTCGGGGAGTAACAGAGTACATGTAACGGCGTTACGTAATCAGGATTTTAAAAAAAAAAAGAAAAGGTAACTGCAATACGTTACAGTTACGTCAAAAAACAAAGTCATCAGATTACATTACAGGTACATTTTGTAAAAACAAAGGGAATACTATCAGGATTACAATAATAAAAAAAAAAAAGTAAAACCAAAGAAATGAATCTTTTGACATGACACAGTATATACAGCTGCATGATTATAGTCGTGTTCCTCTCTCTCGCCAGTCCGGACTCACAGGAGCAACGAGTGTATTTATTTTATTAAAACAAATCCAAACGTGTTTTTCAGCTCTGAATAAAAGGATTTTACATCATATTGCTTTTCTCTTGACTTTATTCACACACGTGACCTTGAAGTGATCCAACTATGATCAGATGACGTTACTTTCACACTGTGATACTTGGATTACGTTACCGATGACATTTTTTTTAAGGAAGTATTTAGTAACCCTCCCAACCCTGCGATTAAACAACTCGCTTTCATTCGAATTGTTAAACACCCTCTGGTAGTTCTTGTTGCTACAACCTGAAGAGAAGTAAATAAGGATCATGTCCGAAAGTGTACGACGGTTATTTTAAAGTCGCGTCCTGTCTGTTCGGTTCAGAAATATGATATTAATATGTCGTAGCTGCATCCAAAACCTTTTTGAAAACCCTCAAAAATGTCATTACACAACAACAACAACAAAAGGAACCAAACCAAATCGACTCAGAATCCAAGAATATGCTAATTTGAAACACGCCCATCCATCTCTACATGCCCCGCCCCTAAAACCCTCATTAAGTGGTGTTTGCGTGGTCTGTATGACGTGTCTCCGTTACGTACGGAATAAACCACTCCATGTCGTGCTGTTGCAGCGAAATAATCAACAACCGGTCGGTGTCAAGAAGCGGAGTTAACCGTAGTTGAAGTCGATTATTTTCCTCTAACAGCATGTACAAAAGTGTTTTATTCCTCTTACACCACAGCAACCTGCTGACGGCTACAATTTTTCACTTATAAAACATTTTTATCCGTTTAGATTTACACCTTGTGCAAAAAGTTGTTCCCTCACCAGCCTCTAATAAAAAATAAAATAAAATAATAAAAAAAACACATAAACCACGCAGAGTAAACTCATCTGTCCTGAAGAAGTCGGAAAACTTAAAAGATACAGCTTTCCAAAGCGCCGACACTGGAGACTCCTTCCGTACATGTTAGATTTACACAAAACTCCACCGCATAAACGATTACACGCGTTTTTCGATCCCCGTGAAGGAGCTGTTGCTATAGAAACGATAACGTATTAAGAGAGAACGAGCACGTTAATATAAACCTGCGATTTGCAGCTGCGCTACCGTCAAAGCCGGTTAGAGAAAATGAATCGACGCCTTCTGACCAATCAGAATCCAGAATATAAGAGCGCTGTGGTATAAGACACGATAACACACGTCAAATCTCCACGACGGCATCACGAGTTCATGAGGTTGCAGCAGAGAGGTTATTTCTCTCGACTCATCCATCATGGAACGTTTTTCTACTGTATACCTGTCCCCCCATCCCCCCTCCCCCTCTCTCCCCTGCACCTCACACACACTCCTGTCCTGTCTCCGCTGGAGGAGAAAACCCTGTCGGTTTAGCATGTCAACACATGTTTTGTTTTCGTTTTTTCATTTGATCTTTCCGTCTCCTTTGTACTTCCTGTGAACAGCCCTGTCCCAACTTTACATTTAATCTCAGGATTAAAAAGAAATAAATAAATCTGTGTCTTCTATTTGTGCTCTACAGTAGATCTCAGTTTTTCACGTGCTCCTTTCCTCATGATCTAGATCCGATTAAATTGTGCTCATGGGCAGATTTTTTAATGCATCACTAGCACATATAGCTTCATATTTAGTCATATACTCCGTGATTATAGAAACGACGAACCACATATAAATCCATACATATAAAAACAAAATGGCGGCCGCACGTTATTTACAGTTTGCATATTGTGTCAGGGTTAATGTGCTCTGCGATATACGCCACGACAGCAACTGTCTGAGACAGAGAGAGAGAGAGAGAGAGAGAGAGAGAGAGAGAGAGAGAGAGAGAGAGGGAGAGATTTGGTGACCCTGGCGCTGTCATGGCAATGACCTCTCACTCCAGTGTTTCTAAGCTAGAGATTATTGCCACATCAAGAGAGAGAGAGAGAGAGAGAGAGGAGGGAGAGAGAGGGAGGGAGAGAGAGAGGAGGAAGAGAGAGGGAGGGAGAGAGGGAGAGAGAGAGGGAGGAGACAGGCACCTACACTATCCAAAAACAAGCAGCCCTCCCATCAGGGAAATCCTTATCAACCTGAATAAGTACCCTTGCTTTGATGGCCCCAGGTCTTCCTGTGCCTGGGGTCAAAGGTCAAAGGGGTCAGAGGTCACAATCAGGCCAACGTAGGGTTAGCTTCATTTAAATTCATGTTAAGGGTCAGTTTTAGGGGGAACAACAAGCAAGAATATTATTTAGCAGGACTTTCGTCAGTCCACATATCACTGTTATCATCATCATCATCATCATCATCCAGGGTTATTTTGCCTGACAGAAGGACACGAACACAAACACACAGTAATTTGGATCAGTGATCGTTGCTGTACTGATGTTGGCGGTCCACTGAGAGCGCTCTCTCACACACATGCGCACACACACACACACACACACACACACACACATACTACAGGCCCTGGCAGATGATTACACCACGCACACACACACCCACAACAACTGTTAAAAAACAAAAGAAAAAGAAATGTGGGTGTGGCCTAATGACCACTGTTGGATTTGGTGCTCCCTGATGTCCAATCGATGATGATGAAGCTCAGGCTCATTATCATAAACAGGACACCCACTCCAGCGAAACATGCAGCCTGAGAGATAGATAGAGAGAGAGAGAGAGAGAGAGATAGAGAGAGAGAAATCTGAAACTACGAATCACTTCTTAGAGTCTAATTTACATTATAATTTTTACTCCAGATGTATTTGATCAGCAGCTGTGTGAGCTGTGTGAGTGAATTCTCACCAGGATTTTGGGCGCTGAGCGCATGGGCTCCTCCTCTTTGGGAACGATGCGGATGTAGAACACGGCCGGGAAGATGAAGATGAGACATGGAGCGGACGTGGCACCTGTACAGAGCACACACACACACACACACACACATGCACAGACGTGCACATTTTTTAATAGTGCTATCTAAAAACGCAGTGTATCTGTGTCTCGATTTAAGTGGCCTGACTGACCTATGACCCCGAAGATGCCGAGGATGTTGGGAGCGAAGATGACGAGCAGGTTGATGATGGTGAGGAGGAGGATGGCGATGGCGATGTGTCTCGGCCACCAGAACGTCTTGTTGGGGAAGAAGAGCTGCTGGATGGCTCGCCTCACCTGAGCGACACGCAAATTTGAAGCAAGAGGCGCACAGGTAAACACTCTGCGCCACAAGGCCGACATAACCACATCATAAACTTGGAAGTCTTGGAAGATTGTCCTGGACGTTGTCACACACACTTCGTGACAAGTTTCATAACACACGTTACAAACGCTCTGGCCTGGTGCCACGTCATAATTTCTCCTAACATGCCATGAATTCCATCATCAATGACTTTAGAAGTTATGGCATCCCCTGTTATAACAGTAGTCATTAAATTTGTGTCATAACAAGTATCGTCCAGTATCATTGTCTGTGTGTGTGTGTGTGTGTGTGTGTGTGTGATTGCTGACTCACAGGGAACAGTACGATGGGTACAGTGAGTGTGACGGCGGTCAGTACAGCCACGCGCACACACAGGATCAGCGTGTCGTAAGGGTCGATCTTGCTGTAGGTGTGCAACAGCTCAGCCTCCACCTTATCTACTCACACACACACACACACACACACAGGTTACAGGATGAGCAGGAATCCTCATGTGATACACCCGCTATGTATCCTACATAGTAATAGAATGTAGAAGTAAATGGTGTCATGTTCACTTCTGACCACTAGATGGCGCAGTGATACCACGATTCCCATTTTAAAAGGAAAAATCCACTCCGAACTGCTTGCATATGAATCCTTATAACTAATTTCATCTTTAACAGTGTCAATTAATTTTTTTAAATTTTTTTTTTGACAATGTGGCCCGATATTTACTTTGGTTAACCTACGTTACTCACAATGCCACTCGACTACCTGCTGACCGTTGTGCAGTGGGATTTTGAGCCCTCATTTCATCTCTACCTAGAGACAGTAATGCAGCAGCGCTTTAGTGCCTGAACAGGCCGGGGCTACATGTATCGCTCCGCCCATAAACATTAGGCGTTAGGGTTAAGGTTAGGAGTCCACGTCATTACACGGGTCCACTAACCGATGAGACCAGTTATGGGCGCTGCGACACACGTAGCCCCACGCAAAAGTGCAGCCCCGCCCCGTTCTGCAGACTGCAGACAGGGCCTTCTCTCGTTAACTAGCCGAGCCACGTCTCAACCTCGTCGTGTGGGACTTTTGAGTCTATGATTTCCTCCAGCATCTCCACTACTTCCACATCACAAACATTTCAATATAAACATGTGTGTGTGTGTGTGTTAGAAAGTAGAGTTTTCTCTTAAACAGCACAAAATAATTAGCTGTATCGTTCAACCACAGTATTTACTGTGATGCAGTCAGTCAGTCAAAAACACTTTTCTTGCTGCTTACAGTACATTTTCCTCTGGGATCTGCAAGGCTAATTTAGCTAGCAGCCCAGTTTAAAGCGTGTAAAATCACACAGCGGTGTCTCTGTGAAGTTGTTCAATGTTTCAAACTCTGTAAGACACCGTTATCTACAAACATGGACAAAACAGGGGCGGCTCCGTCTCATATCTTCTTTAGAACCTACTTTGGTATCACTGGCCTTAAATTTAATTATCATTATACAGGTGCTTAATTAATTAAAGGTGCATTTGTGCAGATGTTTAAAATAAATACTAGTACAAATAACCTGGAAAATCTGTAGAACATGATCAAAAATAACGTTCTATACCAGAAAGAAGCAAATTTTTTTTAAAAAAACTCTGAACTGTTCCTCCTGGTGCAAAATCTCATGCAATTCTTTGGACCTTTGCCACGTCGCATTAAGCGTTTCCCACTTTTAAAGAAAGAAAGGAAATAAAGAAACTTAAAGGAGATATGATGCGTGTGTTCCTCACCGTAGAAGGTCAGATATCCGAACAGCGCAGCCAGGAAGTACATGACATACATGACAGTGATGGAGATGTTGGACACGTGCTGCATCTTTTTCTTGGTGGGGCTGAAATCACAGAATAAGGGGATGACACACACACACACACACACACACACACACACACACGCACACTGTCTCTCTTTCAAAATGTCAGGTAATACGTTAAGCCTGGATTTTCCCTGACTGATCAGCAGCAGCTCACGTCATCAACGGTAAATAAAACAAGGCTTCTCTACTCTGAAGTGAGAATAATTCTGACTGCTCAGAAGGTGTTGATTCATTCTCTGTAACAGCAGCTCTGACAGTAGTTCAGGTTTATATTCATGTGCTCGCTCTAATACGGTTCTGAACCGTTGCTATAGTAACAGCTGGTTCACAGGGACTTGTAGGGCAGACGCTCCACACAAACCGATTAAAGAAAAGACGCGCGATGTGAGATTTTCCGTAACGAGATGTTTATTAGTATGGAAGGAGTCTCTAGTGCCAGTGCTTTGAAACGCTCGGACGTGGAATTGTCGGAAAACCTTTCGCAGTAACGTGACAAGCTGCGATTTTTTCTGTGTCTTGTGAACTTCGAGAGAGAGAGAAGAGAGAGAGAGAGAGAGAAAAGAGAGAGAAAAGAGAGAGGCTGGTGAGGGAACGGGCGTTTATAGCCGCTATAACGTAAGCGAGAACAGGAACTAACTTGTTTCACGGACGTTCCGCACCATTAAATGTAACTACAAACGTATTCACGTCACATCGCGGAAGCGTGACGCGGGGGCTGACCTCGGGTCCGAGAGCTTTCCTCGGGCACTTACTTGCGCAGTTCGGTGTAAATCGGCAGCACCTCCGGGTGGCACACAAACGCAAACGCCAGGATGGGAATAGTGTAGGCTGTCTGGAGAACACACACACACACACAAACAAAAATGAATGACACGTCACCATGGTTACCGAGGCTTCCACTACAAACTCCTTAACTAACAGCCCACCACTTTATAAAGCATTACAGACGAGGCACTTCACAGAGGGATAATTGTTCAGGCGACTAATTGTGGGCCGATTTGAGATGCCAGTCCCGTGCCCTGGGCTACGGATTCTCACAGAACATCCCATTGGGATGCTAATACTGGCATGTGGAACAACACACACACACACACACACACACTCGTATACATCAGTAATAGAAGTTCATGCATGCCTGAACCCCGTGCAGATCTGTGTGATACTCAACACGGGTCTAAAGGTTAAATAAGATTGAATAATGAACTCTGTGAACTCGGAGAAAGCGACAGGCCGAGGGAGACGTTCCTCGGTCCCTTGTTTCTAAGAGAGAGACAGAAGGAATGGACGAATGAAGAAGAGAAGGATGTAAATGTCTTCTCTGTAGAATATAGCTTCACTGATTAACCGTGAACTTTAAAACCACAGGATGGTGACGTTCCCAAAAACTCCCAGAACGCCCAGGTCTACACAGAATCCCACGAGGGTCCCTTATGCTTCCAGAGACACTTTTTAAAAAAAAGATTAATCGCTCCTTGGAGCGGCTTTTGTGTTGATATGAAAAAAAAAAGAAGCAGCTCATGTGATGTAAACACTGGAACCATAACAACGCTCTTACCAGTCCTAACTGGTTTCGGATAAATAGCCCAGCTCACGTTCTAGGTCAGATGTATTATTATGAAACAGGGTTTGGTGTAACTCTGGCGATGAAGAGGTTGTTTGTCTTCGCTGTAGTTTTGGAGGCAGAAAATCAACAGAATTTGAGCTGCTTGTGCGACTTACACCCGTTGTCACAACCGCTGTTATTTTCGGTTCCGTTGGAAATTAAATATTTTCCAAACATCATTTTTTATTAGCACATTGTCCTCAAAGTGTTTTTTTCTTTCCCCAAACGTGTGACCCGATTGGTCATGAGGTAAAAAAAAAAAAGGTCAAGAAAAGACAAGAAAAGACTTTTTTTTAACAAAAAATACATTTGTGAAAGCAACCTTATCAAGGATATCTAAGATTCTGCAGCTGTGTGTGTGTGTGTGTGTGTGTGTGTGTGTGAGAGACCTGGATGTTGAGGTTGAACATGCGAGGGGTACATGACGGGTCGTCCTCGGGGGTCATGCTGACCCCGTTGTGCTCAATCAACACGCCACTGATGTTTAGCGCCGCCGTCCGATTGGTGAAGGAGAAGTCGGTGAAGGGACACGGCACCTGGAACTTCTTATAAATCACCTGCAAGAGGAGAGAGGAACGGGAGTGATTCGAGTTTATTCATCCATCCATCCATCCATCCATCTTTTGCAAACGTCAGTGTGGCACGAAACGTAGGAGCCAATCAGCAAACATCTCCGGGTTAGCAGGAGGAGGAGACGACCATGTAGACGTTTGGGTGTCCAATTTGTATGTTTGTGGACTTTATTTAAAAATTATTTACTGAAAATATTCGATGTAAATAAAAGTGCAGGCGCTTAGGAATTTTTTTTTTTGCGGTAGTGCTGCATCAATAAACTATTCATTACAGAATGCCTTTAATATACGTTTTAGCTGATAGTAAGTGTGTAGGTTGGTATTTTCTCTAGTAAGAAGAGAAGACAAGAGAAGACACGACAAGACAAGACAAGACAAGAGAAGAGATTAGACGGAAAGAGAAGATACGAGAAGAGAAGACAAGACAAGAGAAGAGATTAGACGGAAAGAGAAGATACGAGAAGAGAAGACAAGACAAGAGAAGAGATTAGACGGAAAGAGATGATACGAGAAGAGAAGAGAAGACAAGACAAGACAAGACGAGAAGACAAGACAAGACAAGACAAGACAAGAGATTAGACGGAAAGAGATGATACGAGAAGAGAAGAGAAGACAAGACAAGACGAGAAGACAAGACAAGACAAGACAAGAGATTAGACGGAAAGAGATTATACGAGAAGACAAGAGAAGAGAAGAGATGATACGAGGAGAGAAGAAAGACAAGACAAGACAAGACAAGACAAGAGAAGAGATTAGACGGAAAGAGATGATACGAGAAGAGAAGACAAGAGAAGAGAAGAGATTGGACAGAAAGAGATGATACGAGAAGAGAAGACAAGACAAGAGAAAAGAAGAGAAGAGATTAGACAGAAAGAGATGAAACGAGAAGAGAAGAGAAGACAAGACAAGAGAAAAGAAGAGAAGCGATTAGACGGAAAGAGATGATACAAGAAGAGAAGACAAGACAAGAGAAGACAAGAGAAGACAAGAGAAAAGAAGAGAAGAGATTAGACGGAAAGAGATGATACGAGAAGACAAGACAAGAGAAGAGAAGAGATTAGACGGAAAGAGATGATACGAGAAGAGAAGAGAAGACAAGAGAAGAGATTAGACGGAAAGAGATGATACAAGAAGAGAAGACAAGACAAGAGAAGACAAGACAAGACAAGAGAAAAGAAGAGAAGAGAAGACAAGAGAAGAGAAGAGATTAGACGGGAAGAGAAGAGCAGAGATTAGACGGAAAGAAATGATACGAGAAGAGAAGAGGCAAGAAGAGAAGAGAAGAAGAGATGGCAAGAGATTACACGAAAAGAGAAGAGAAAAAAAAAGAAGAAAAGAGAAGAAGCAACAAGATGAGAAGAAATGAGAAGAGAAAAGAAGAAGATTAGAGCGGAATGTATAATCACATCAACACAACCTATAAATACAAACCTACACACACACACACACACACACAGAGAGAGAGAGAGCGAGAGAGAGAGAGTCAGGG
This sequence comes from Ictalurus furcatus, assembly GCF_023375685.1. Classification (NCBI taxonomy): domain Eukaryota; kingdom Metazoa; phylum Chordata; class Actinopteri; order Siluriformes; family Ictaluridae; genus Ictalurus; species Ictalurus furcatus. Next base: position 19,965,646 of record NC_071275.1, read on the forward strand.
AGTGAGAGAACAACAGACGTGACACATACACACACAAAATGAGTCATGCTAACACACACACACACACACACACACACACACACTAGGAGGTGATGAAAATATTTAATTGTCAGGCTGAGTGGAAGGGATTCTGAAAGCTGAACTAATCAGATGTTTAACTCTCACACTGTCAGCACACTGCATTTCATTCTGAATCACTCTACACACGTGGGAACCCTCGGGCTGTGTGTGTGTGTGTGTGTGTGTGTGTGTGTGTGTGTGTGTGTGTGTGAGAAAGAGACAGAGAGAGAGTGAGAGAAAGAGAGAGAGACAGAGTGTGGGCTGAAGGACGTACTGAGATAAGGAAGAAGACCATGCAGCTGAGAGAAAACCCACTGGTGTAGCCAAGATAGCCTGAAACACACACACACACACACACACACACACACACACACACACACACACACACTAGGATGAGAAACATAACTTCATTCCTATTCATATTAATGTGTATTAAATACTGACTCACCAAGCTGCTTCATCAGAGCCAGAGGTAGAATAACGCAGACAGACACAATCACCACCAGGTAATTACCGTTCAGGTACCATTCCCTACGAGAGAGAGAGAGAGAGAGAGAGAGAGAGAGAAATAAAGCAAAGTGGGAAGTGTTAAGAGTGAGAGAAATGAAAAGAAAGAAAAACATCAAGTTATAAATATCGGTCTGGGTGTTGGACAGGAACTCTTTTTAAGGCGCAGGTCTGAGTGGAGTTCCTGTTTGAGAGCTTCGCTTTTCTGTGGATGAGGAACTGTTAGAACGGAGCTGATTATCCCAGCATGAGCTGAGGGAACACCTACCAACTGATTTCTGATTTCTAAACAATGATTTCTACCGGAACCGATAAAACTCGCCCTGACTCGCCTCTTTTGTGTGTTTCCGACAGTAAAGATTATAAAATGTCGTGTTACAGAATGAAAAATTAAATCGTGTGATATTTGCGCAACAAAGTAAAAGTTTTCACAAAAACAGCCCCAGTCTCGCTCCACGTGCCGCTGATTTTCTGTTGCATGGGGAAATATTTGATCATTTCGTGCAGTCGTGCATCAGTTCTGTTCGTGTTCACGGCCTCCGCACTGCCGAAACTCAAACAGGAACCGGGCAGCTCTGGTTTAGGATAATTCTGGAAACGTTTAGTTCCTCAAAAAGCTGCAAACACAGCGATTGTTCAGGACAGTGTGTGTAAGGCAAAAGTTGTTGACTGAGTGGATCTGTGTTAATCTCAGTGAAGGAGGCGTGGCCTGTTTGTCAGTCTCAATGAAGCAGGTGTGGCCTGTGTGTGTCAGTCTCAGTGAAGGAGGCGTGGCCTCTGTGTGTCAGTCTCAGTGAAGGAGGCGTGGCCTCTGTGGTCAGTCTCAGTGAAGGAGGCGTGGCCTATGTGTGTCAGTCTCAGTGAAGGAGGTGTGGCCTCTGTGTGTCAGTCTCAGTGAAGGAGGCGTGGCCTCTGTGTGTCAGTCTCAGTGAAGGAGGCGTGGCCTCTGTGTGTCAGTCTCAGTGAAGGAGGCGTGACCTCTGTGTGTCAGTCTCAGTGAAGGAGGCGTGGCCTCTGTGTGTCAGTCTCAGTGAAGGAGGCGTGGCCTCTGTGTGTCAGTCTCAGTGAAGGAGGCGTGGCCTCTGTGTGTCAGTCTCAGTTTGCTTGAGTGCTTTAATTCCTTCATCTTGTTCATGGCTGAAGCTTTCGATGGGAAAATGAAGACAGACCTCAGTGGCCCGACCCGAATCTCACAGCCCTCTTTCAGAACAGAACCCCGCCCCCCAATGTCTCTCTTTCCTCCTTCTCTAAAGCCCTTAAGCTGATTATTTGCCCTGGGTCAGCCACACTCAGCTCTCCCATCACAGCAGGCCAAAAGAAACACGGTGACCTGCCACATCACGACCTGGAACAGGAAGCAAGTGTCAGGCTGAGACGCTCTGAAAGCAACACCACACAGAGGGACTTCATCATCATGAGGATGAGGAGGGAGTGCGTGTGTTTGTATGTGTGTGTGTGGAAAACAGGGGGAGGCGGACTTGGGTTTGGTGGGAAAGAAGTGAAAATGATGCTTTATAATTAAGCGGCTAGACCGAGCAGCAGGGTGTGTGTGTGTATGAGTGTATGTGAGAGAAAAAGCGTTATGTTCTGCGACTTCCAGTCTCAAGTGTGCTGGTGGATGAGTCAGAATGTGAGACACATGCCAACACACACACACACACACACACACACACACACACAAACGTCTACTTTTTGCTGCAGTTTCTATTAACTACAAAAGTAAGACATTTTTTGGTCTCTTGATCTGAAAGATTTTTTCCCCCCGACATTTTTGCGGAACAGATATTCCTGCATTTGCACCGTTTTATTTCGTAACCCGAAAAATAAACGCAGCACGAAGTAACAAGAACTTTGGGTTTTTAAAAAAAATAATTTTCACGATCAATCATTCTGCGATGTGACACGCCCCCTCGGTTCTGATCGGATTCATGAATATCAATAACGTCTGAAGAACAGCATCACAAATACTTGAACTCGCGTTGAAAGAGGATTTATGACTAAGCGATCGCTATGGAAACCGTCTGCATCCTTCATAACCCTCTCCTCTCCCGTGGGTCTCCTCACCGGTCCAGGAAAAGTGAATATGCAAAGAGACTGCTCACGCTCGCAGGTCGTTTCCATGACGTTTCGTCTGGGACGCCCTTCTGAGTGTTTCGGTGCATCTGCCATCTGCCTGCCGCGCTCTCTCGCTCACGGACCCACACACACGCACACACAAACACACACATACACACCAAGCTGCGCCTACCCACTATCTGACCTTCAACAGATAAACACACGCACACGATCGCATCACTTACACACACACACACTCTCTGCATTTGTGAGACAGCTTGTTTCTTTTGGCCCGCTGTGTCTGACTCACAAAGCCTCAGGGAGTCTGCGAGAAAGCTCACACACACACACACACAGTAAGTAACGGTACACTGAGGGAATGATCCGTGCAGGTTTGACTAATTAAGTCGACTGGTTAAGCGCCACAGCTCCAGGACTCGATCCTATGCTCGGGGATAAAAAAACGGACGTCACACACAGGCTTCTCTCGTCACATCGTGCGCAGGGCAGTGGAACGTACTGTACACACAGGTGACGGTCGCGCTACTTGACCTGTGACCGATCGTTATGAACGAGGCGTGCCCGAGCCGGTTCACTCAAAGACGGACGACTTTGAGGAGCGGCCGCCTTCGTGGAAATTGTCATGCGCTAGACCGGTTTGATATAACGATATTATCGTCTCTACATACATGATATCACCTTGCCATGATATCCATTGATGTTTATCGCCTATTATATTATATTATATCATATTATATTATGACATTATATTATTCAGGTGCTTGTGGTCATGTGACATGGTGTGTGCCATGCTGTAACGGCACTACCGTGACAGAAACTGTACTCTGTGACCCGTATGTGGTAGAAAGCTGCAGAGTGTGTGAGCGTGAAGGCTCGTCAAGGTGGCGTCATCTTCACAGACGTATCAGGTGTGCAGAGGTCACGACCTTAACCTCAGTAACTAGAAGGAAATATATCGGCTCGTTTATTTTTTCAAATAAAAGCTGTACGAAGAGTGTAGTTTCTTTTTTGAGACCTGCACTTTGATACGATAAATCCATCTCCACCTTCAGTGTGTGTGTGTGTGTGTGTGTGTGTGTGTGTGTGTGTGTGTCTGAGTGAGTGAGTGAAAAGGTCACACGTCAGGTCGCTCCAGTCATACCGAAGTCATAAGAGAAATGCATTCTTCCGTCCTGTTTTGGGAGACAGTCTGAACCCCAGAGTCCTCCTTTTTTTCCGACTCGTAAATACTGACACCGGAGCACAGACTCGGTCGTCGGGCTTAAAAATAATTTCAGATGTTTTATGTTTTATATTTTATTATAAACAGAAAAATGGTGTTATGGTTAAAATGCTGTCTAGAGGAAGCAATGCAGCGTCGGGAAATTCGGGTGTACTCCCAGTTTCATTGTCATACACGGACACACACACACACACACACACACACACACACACACACACACTTACCCAGATGGTGTGTCCACCTTGAGAAAGGCCTGAATCACCAGAGGAAATTCATACTTCACTATATACAAATAGCTGGACATGGCTGAGACAGAGAGAGAGAAGACAGTCATGAGAGACAAATCAAACACTGTCTCTCTCTCACACACACACTTTAATCTGGCAGACACACCCCTACCACAGGGGTTGTGATTATTATCCTGGAAGTAAATGTCACTAAAATCAAGGGAATCGCATTTCTATATTTATCCTGTACAAACGTATGTGAATCCCTCCCAGACAGCGCAGAGGCTTTTTATCTCATTGTGGACTAAAATTCCTAAAAAATAAAAATAAAAAAAGGGACAATCGTAGGAAAGTAAATATAAACAGCAACACTTGAGCCCTGAAGTGAATGTTGGGATACAGGACGGTGTTTTGCTGCAGGGAGAGGTTTTATCCTTTGATAAGAAATCAAGCTGGGAGCTCGTCTAACAACGGCAGAGATGCAGACTTTTTAATGCAAAATGTGTGATTTTATCGAAAGTACTCGTCGAAAGTCTGACACGGCTTTGAGCGGGCAAAATCCCATGTGGAAAATGCATACGCGAGTGAAACGCGTCATCTCAAGACCACTTGCTTGTTTAATCGTGGATGCGGATTCCTAATCGTTTCAGTTGTCTTCGGCTGCCATCGGATTGTGTTTTGTTTTTCAGAAGAATCCCTGATCGGGGCACTTCAGCTTTGTTGTTGACGCACATATTGTACTCATTCATAAATAAGTTAGCGTTTATAGAAGAAGGAAAGAAAAGAAGAGGGAAAGGAAAGAGAAAGACTCAAGGTTCGATTTCAGTCTATATGGGCATGGGCTGTTTATCTTCTACCTTAACTCGCTCTTAGACTGTGTAGGTGTGTGTGTGTGTGTGTTTGTGCTAAATCATGTACACAATCCTTGCGACTGTGACACTGTGGTTTCACCTCCGATATTCTGCAGCGTGATCGCGATGCCGGCGGCCATTTTGCCTGGCGTACCGAACGCTCGAAATCCCAACTGCTCATATGCACGGATACCTGAAAGAAACACACACACACACACACACACACTAAATGAGGACAAAGCAAGTGCACCAAGACACTCATTCATACCCATGCATGATTATAAGCCGACTTACGTATCAACACACACGCTCTTACATAAAACTGTGCATTTTTATTTTTTTAGTGTTTTTATTTTCTCTCTAAACCCTCCTGCTTTAACCCAGACGATGATGTCAGTGTGAGGTGAGACAGCCACAGTCAGTGACGCATAGCCGCTATTTTTAGCTCGAGCCCCAGAATTCATGCGCCGGCCGACTACAATCCAAAAGTGTGTGAGAGAAAGAGAGAAGTCCATTGCTGCTGGAACTGTACTGTCTGACTGCGGTGTGAAGGAACCGCTTCAGATTCTTCAGTCCTGCATATTCAACTGGTTTAACAATGACCACTTTCACGCTGGGAATCATTACCGTAATGGAAATCTTGCTCTCTACAACGATAACGCTGTTAACGATGAACGAATCGGCTTATATCGGAGCCGGATAGCTTTCAGATCGCGATATCGTTTATGGCATCACACACACAGGCTGGTCCGAGATCAGACGCGGGACTCACCGACGACGCCCGAGGCCTTGAGCAGCAGGTGGATGGAGTAGGCCGAGAGAAACGCCACGGCCGTCAGGAGGAACCTGAGACACACACATCGTTAACAACATCGTTAGTTCGGTTAATATTATCAACTAGATTGATGAACTAAGTGTTACATTTAATTTTTTTTTTTTTAAACTGAAACACAAGAAAATACATAAATAAAAAGACAGCTTATATAATAAATACAGTAAATATAATACAAAGCAATCCGAACACAAATACAAGTCTCTTTACGTGTAAAACATTTACAGTTAAAAAGTTACATTTACAAGTTCGAATTGTGACGACGCCACAGCCATCCGTGGCCGGAAGTTCTCTGTGTGGGAGGGGCATACTCTCTTTCTCTTTCTGTCAATCACAGAGACTCTAGATGATCGTGGGCTCCCGTGAGCTTGTGTATGTAAAAGAGGGCGGATAGCGCTTTCCTCCGAGTGTGAAAAGATGGCTGGCTGCACGTGTCTCGAAAGAAGCACGTTAGCCTTCAGCTTCCCCGTTTGCTAGCTGCCCAAACCTTATTCCGATCTTTTCCATTTGTTACAGGATCGGATCAGATTTATTTCTGTTTTCTCTGAAATCCGATCCACCGTACTGATCCTGCATATCAGATCGGCGCCACCTCTATCACAAACATCTCTAAACGAGAGAAACGATCATCAGATAAAATCACGCATTCCTTTAGCCACTCTACAGAAGAGGAAATAAATGGAAAAAAGGAGCTCGTTAGGACGTAACGATCTCGTCCCGATTGAGCCGATTTGATCGCCCTGGAGCTCGCGGTGGTCGTGGTTCACGGCGTCATTAGTGTTTCTGTTACACTCTAACATCTGGAGGATAATAATAAGAGCGTACTTAGTGTTTAATCACATACAGCTCACTAAGGACTGTTGAGAGAAACCCAGCAGAGAGCAGTAATACAAAAAAACTCTACATTAAAGGGTTATTATCTCATTATCTGTGCTGATGTAGCTGGTGTACGAAGCTGGGGTCTTCAGATCTGGCACAGGATGTTCATCTCCAGGAAAAAAAACCCTTTCATGCATAGCGTTCAGATTTATGGAGAATTGTTTCGATATGGAGAAGGTTTGAAGGGAAATATTAGATAAATCTAACATAAAACAGTCCTATTGTCATTATTTCAGGTTTTACTCTACACAGACCATCCGTTTACTTTTTTATATATATATATATATATATATATATATATATATATATATATATATATATATATATATATAAAAGTGATGTTCCAAAAGTCATCTGACATGGAACTTCAAGTAATGAAAGAAGAATCTGCGCAGGTTTCTGAATAATTTATGCAGGAAAGGGTGTCGTGAACTCTGACCCCGACATGAAAAGCAACATTTTCATGAAACAGTATTACACCACAATGTTTACAGTCGCTGAGGTTTTGCTAACAAATCAATTCACTACACGTTTCAGTTGAAAGCTGCGTGAGTTACGGCGCCTCTAAACGAAACTGTATTGCACGACAAAACACGCTTCCTAATAGTTCTTAGATAAAACACTAAACACTCTCTGCAGAGAGAAAACGGTGATCTAACAGGCCAGTGTTTTCTGTCCTAGTCCCCCTGTCGCTGTGGTAGTTAATGAGTCTCGCCTGTATGTTAGCCCTGACCAGTGTGTGTAAGTATTGCATGTTTGTGTGCATTAAGCCGAGCACTTCCTGATTATGTCTTTGTCCTGTTTTTGTCTTCTTTTATCCTGACTGAGGACCGGTTAACCCGAATAAACACACTTTAAGACCCTGATGTGCCAACAATCCCAAATAACGTAGCGCCCAATTAGTGGGCGTGTAGCCCGTATATTTAAATCAGGTCGTTTTAGGTTGTGCTAATTTACTCGTGTGAAAAAACGCAATACTCTTTTAGTAGACCAGCTTGCACTTTTTTTTTTATACACGCAACTTTTGTAGCTCAGGACTCGAGTATATATTTAGTGCATATTTCTAAGATAAAAACATATATGATCTGAGAGGCGGTACCTTCAGTGACACATTGATTAATACTTCAGACAAGAGACGAGATGCTGGACATGATATTCTTTTTATTCCTCTCATCTGATTGAGGATTAGTGGCTAACGGCATAAACATGTCTGGAAGCCTTTTCCCACGTTTTAACAAGCTTCGGTAAAAAGAAAATCAGACCGGGTGGAAATGCTTATAAGATGACAAGCATGTATCCTAAGAATATCACACTAGTCTCCAGCTGTCCACATCTGGACAAGCCGCTCTAGTTGGAAGGCCGAAGCACACTGTCTTCTCCTTCCGCTTACAAATAAGACTTCTCTCTCTCTCTCTCTCTCTCTCTCTCTTTTATTCTCTTGGTCTTTCTGTACAGTTACAGAGAGTCTTGATGACTTTGGCAGGAGTCGAGCCAACAAGATTTCTGCCAAGCACATCACGTCCTTCGCCCCCATTTCAACTCTGCTCTCTGTCTCTTTTTCTTCTGTTTGCGAATGAGATTTTCAGTCTGAGAGTGCAGGAGTCAGCCGGGACAGCCCGGTCTAAAAACTGAACCTTCATGGCAATGGTACTCCCTAATGGCAGTGGCCTCTTTCAGCAGGATAATGCGCCAGGAACGGTTCAGGAACGGTTTGGGGAACATGACAAAGAGTTCAAGTCGTTGACTCGGCCTTTGAATTCCCCAGATCTCAATCCGATCGAGCGTCTGTGGGATGCACTGGGCAAACAAGTCCGATCCACGGAGCCCGACCTCGCAGCTTACAGGACTTAAAGGACATGCTGCTAATGTCTTGGTGCCAGATACCACAGCACACCTTCAGAGGTCTTGTGGAGTCCATGCCTCGATGGGTCAGAGCTGTTTTGCCGGCACCAGGAGACCTACACGATGTTAGACAGGTGGCCGTCCATATGATGTAAAAGAAAACGTTATTCATCAGAACATGCTACCTTCCTCCATTGCTCCATGGTCCAGTTACATGCCCATTATAGGAGCTTTTGGTGGAGAACAGGGGGTCAGCATGGCCACTCTGACAGCTCTGCAGCTACACAGCTCCATACACAGCAAGCTGTGATGCACTGTGTGTTCTGACTCCTTTCTATCAGAGACAGCATGAACTTTGTCAGCAATGTGTGCTACAGTAGCTCTTCTGTGTGATCGGACTAAACAGTTTAGCCTTCTCTCCCCGTGAGCCTTGGGCGCCCATGACCCTGTCGCAGGTTCGCCATTTGTCCTTCCTTGGACCACTTTTGGTAGGTCCTAACCACTGCATACCAGGAACACCCCACAAGACCTGCCGTTTTGGAGATGCTCTGACCCAGTTGTCTAGCCATTACAATTGTCAAAGTAATAATATATATATATATTATTGTTATGTGTGGCTGGAAAAGAGGTTTTGAGCTTTTTCTTCAGTATGGAGGCAGTGTGGTCTCACGTGGGTGTATGACGCCACCACGATTCATTTTCAGTCACCAATAAACAGGTGCAGACATCCACAGAGTATTTATACATCCAATATCATCATAATATGATAAATGGTGATAAAATGTAAGGCCGACATCCTGGTGGAGAGATAAAGTCGAGGCTCAGGCGTTCCACAGCGACAGAAGGACCGGGTCACGTGGCTATTTATTTATTACGTTGTGCTGCGCTAAGCCGAGCCGTTCATAAGGATCATGAGTCGTGTTGTGTAATTGTGAGAGTCGTGAGGCTCAGACTGCGTGGTATGTAGGACCTCTGCCGCCTCAGGGGACGCACTGCTATGATTCGGACTGGCACACAGCGCTACAGCACACAGCGGAGAATCAAGACAAGGCCAGCAAATACACCAGCTATATACTCACAGGTCACTTATCAAAACGCTATAAAAAAAAAAATCCATCTTTCCAGTCCACGTTTCATCTTCTCTCTCCGTGACCACCCCCTCTCCAACCTCGTTCTGCATAATTCAACACTCCTAAATGCCAAGGAAGATCTCCCGTCCTCTACTGCTTAAAGACACAGCGTGAAGCTTCCATCTGTGCTGAAAGTTATGACATTAAACTGCATTTAATATCTCTACAAATCAAATGAATAGAGCTGACTGATATATGACTTAGTGCTCTATATCCGGATTTCACTAAAGCTGCATTGTGACAGTCACCATACAAATAAAATCACAATGAACAATAAAAAAAAAGAAAAAAAGATTTACCCTACAGCTTATACACAAATAGAGCTTGTTCATCTCATTATTCGTGTCTGGTATTGTTTTGGGGTTTTTAAAGCCAGGACCTTTAAAGTAAAGTCTTTTTTTTTTTTATTGTAAAGTGTTTTATTCATACTTTCCAACAAGGTTTCTCACTAAGATTTAAACTTGGCTCCCCCCCCCCCCCACAATTCTTTTAAAAAAGCGTGTACAGCACCATGCGTGCACGTTTCGTTCATTTCAGTGTTAAGTGGGAGGTTTCAGCATTCGAGTAGGAGATGTGTTATGTTATCATATTATTAACAGCCATGCTGTGACTTTTAAAGTGAGTTTCTTAACAATCAGGGAAACGTTTACCTTTTAATAAATTAATAAATAAATAAATAACTTTCAACTTGTAAGTTGATCTGTAATTAGATCTTTCCATGATTTGTTTTTGCTAACTTAAAGTCATTTCAAAAGCTGCTCCGGTTACACGACCTTGCGAGTCAGAGATTTCTTAACGAATTTCAGCGTGTCACACAGAACACCTTTAAACCAAAGTGTTAGCATGGCAGTACCTTCTAGATTACGCTAGCTGGCACGGACACAGGTCTCCCAGACGCCCAGCTTGTGGAATGCCGAATGCTGGAGGTCAGTTGGAAAAACAAATCCCACAATCCATGTGAATTTCCTAATAAAAACAGCATTAGCAGGGGCTTATGGCCTACTCGCTGGCAAGAGAACTGAACCCGGCTACGCTACCTTTACGATAAACAAGCGACGGGGCCAAAGCCAGGACGCTGGACTTACAATTAAAAGTGTGGGGATTTTGCATGAGGTCACATGCTCTCACGCTACCTGGAGCCGTTACCTCGACCCTGTTCCAAAAAGATTGGAAATTGTGCGTCACTTTGAGTAAAAGGTCAACCTTATTAAAATGCACCTTATTTATGAGTCATTAAAACTGTCCTGGTTTGTTAATAATGACCAATATCTGCGAAACCAGGGGAACACGGAGATAGCATCAGGATGACCCGAAAAGTTAATCATTTATTCTGACAACTGATAGCAGCTGTACAAAGCTTCTGAACAGGCATTTTCTTCTAGAAGTTATACAACAAGTTCTGCTCATTCTGCCCGGGTTAAGGCTCAGAGCTACACGATTACTAAATCAAGATGCGCGTAAAAATAAAAATAAACAAGTTTGTACGCGTTTAACTTTAAACTTTTAGGGTGTGTTTCATCACCCAAAGACAAATCCTTCACAGATGAAAACAGACACAAAATGGTTGCTACAAATCAATAAGTGATTTTAAAAAATCTTTTATTTTCACAAAGAGGTTTGTTTGCATGCTGATGAAGCTGTTACGGCTTCACTTACAGCTCGGTTTTAGTGATTTCACCTTTTTATAGAAAGACAACACCTTAAAAATGTGCACTATTTCAATATAATCACTCCTAGTGACACTGTTAAGCTTTTATGTCACTAAAAACCTTTAAATAAGTCGGAAGTGCGGCGACGTGACTCAGGACATCGACTGTGTGAGTGTGTAGTCATAACTTCATCATAATCCTTCTGCTGTGCATCGAGCGTTTTCTCCTGACGTTATAATAACGCAGCAGATTATATTCCACACACACACACACACACACACACACACACACACACACACAGAGGACTGCTCCCTTTTCTGTTCGTTCATCCAAACATCTGTACATACAGATAGCGCAGCACACACTGAGCAATAACTCACAGAAACATGACGATGCCGGTGTTCGCCATGGCGTACGCCAGTCCCAGAATTCCACTCCCCATGATGGCGTTTCCCAGGTTGAAGACCGACATCCCGAACGAAGTCTTTCCTTCAAACTGTTAAGAAAAACAACAACAACAAAACAAGAACACACACACACACAAAAAAAAAATCATAAATAAGGAATAAAACACTCTGGGCTGTACGGTTATAGGAAAATAATCAACGACGGGAGGGTACTGGGACTGCCGCAGAATAACAGTCCTGAATGTTTTATTCCTCTTATACCACAGCATTTTGCTGTTTGCATGTTTACAATTTTGATTAAATTAAAGAATGATATGCCATAGTTTTTATCTCATTATAGCTACATGTAATGTTGTGGGACGTTCACAAGACAAATTAGTTCCTCTTATCACTTATGTTATAGCAGCTCTCTTTTTTCCTTTTAACCGAAAGTTAATAAGATTTGTTTTTTAAAAACACACAAAATTGTTAATCAACAATCTCCTCGGTGTCATCGCGTGCGGCGCGTCTGCCGTACGAGTCCCTGTGAACGGGTTCTTCCTAGAGAAACGATCGTGGATTACGACGCATTAGGGCGTTAATACAGACCTGTGACTTTGCAGCTTACTCTCGTAGAAAATTACTCAACATTTTGCGACCAATCACATTCCAGAATTCAACAGCGCTGTGGTATAAGATGTGTCCGTAAATACGACGAACACGATTAAGCCACAGGGAAAGGGCGCAGAAACTCTGAGTTAGCTAAGGCAGTCTGTGTAAAAACGAATAAAGAGACTTGCGTCCGTGAATCGCGGCGGTTTCTTGTCGTCGCCATTGGAGAGGAACTCTGCGCTCTCGGCCAGGGTGGCCTCGGTGTCTCTGGTAGCTCTGCTGGCACTGAAAGCACACACGACACTTAATCACCTCATGGACCACATTTCCTAAACACCATCGGTGTGTACGGTATGTACTGTGTCTGTGTCAATCACATCACAACACGCTATCAACATTGCAGAAATATCACCATTTTCACGTGCTGAATATTTTAGCAGACCTAAATATTAAATTACCTATCGGGTATCACAATACTGTCTTCATGGAAATTCATAATTAACTAATTCATTAATTCCTTAATGTGAACGAGTTTAATTTTCCCACTGCAGTTAAACTCATCAGGCCCAAAGTGACATCGCATTTAATCTGCCTGATTTGTGTCCGCTGTCGTTTAATATTGTTTTAATGAACTTGTATGAAATGCATTATCTCGATCTTCTTTTCCACAAGCTTTATTTCCCAGATACACGCCTCTAACTACTGAAAATTTTTTCTTTCTTCATCAAAAATACTGCCAGATGTGGTTACTCGAGTGTTACTGCCGCCTTATACGGTTAACTGGCTATTCAGATATCTGTGCACAACCCAAACGTACATAAACGCGTATGAGAACTTGACAGAATCGTATCACGGAGGCCATGTTTAACTAGAACTATCAGCGTTCAGTCGGATATCGATGGCAAAATCCTACAATAAAATGTTACTCGATCAGTGGCGCTTCCTAGAAACAGACAGGTCACACATCAACACTGTGTACATGCTTACAAACTGAATAAGAAGTGGCTAGTGACTGAAGAAATTACACACCACACAGCTAGAAGATAAAAACAACAAGCTAAACAACATCTCATTAGCAGGTACGTACCTGGAATTTTCCGTACTATTAGGTACGAGTTCCCTACAAGGCCGAGCGTTGAGCGAAGATGCCGAATCCATTGATAGCACAGAAAAGTAAATAAAACACACACACATGTACATAAACCCTTAGCAAAGAACACAACACATGATGTTTTTCTAGAATGTGAAAATTCAGTGTGAGTGTGTGTGAAAAACATGTTTTGTTTTTTTTTTTTGTCTTCTTCAGTGCATGTAAACCTGTGCATGCTGGGATGGGGCCAAGGGTTAGGAGCAGTGTTTGGACAAGGACTCGTGGCTGCTGCTTTTGAACATTCAGCAATGTAGCAATCATACATACACACTCGTCGTGCTCGCACAAACTCATACACACATGCACTTTGTTTGAACCATCAACAGAATGGCATGACACTTGTGCTTCGCGAGCGGTTTTTCTCCGATCCGTGACGTGCGATATGACCGTAGATGACTATCTCCAAGATGCGTATTCGGTTTCACCTCGTTCGGACGACACGTCCGCGGTACGGTACGGCCGGCTGCAAGATACCACAAACACACAGTTTCGGTTCACACGCATCCAGAAAACGACGCGCCACCCGAAAGTGTTAGAACACCGTAACAGATGCTAACCGCTTTGTTTGTTTGGATTTCATGCCTCGAACATAAACGTCTTTGTATCAAAAGTTCTTCGTCCCGACAAACTCGTCTTAAAAATACGGCTTTTCTCGTGTGTGTATTAAGACGTCAAAAAGTCCTGCAGGTAAAGTAAACACAGCTCCAAGAGCTAATGAATAAACCGTACTACTTTTACACCTCTTAAACTCACACACAAATAACTGCGTGTGAAATGTTTAGTTCAACGGAAGATAATTTGACATGCTATACTCAAACAGGCCTACCTTATCTGTAACACTCTGATGTCACCTACGAAAAAGTGGCTCATATGGCTAATAAAGGAAAGAGCTAATATATTATATACAGCATATACAGCAAAAGAAACTGCTGAAAGGCTCAGATTTAGAGAAGGTGGGACACAAGACTTCCTCAGTCTACACGCACGGATAGAGACACAGAGTATGATCGCGTTCACTCACTGAACCGTGTCGTCGGATTGGGTTTTGGTCGAGGCAGGCGTGGCCATCGTCTCGGCTCCTCCTTCGTGCCCTTTCCCGTTAGGAAGCGCGTTCATCTCGGCCGACGCCAGATCCATGACTTGGACGATGGGGATTTATTCCAGAAGCTACAGGCGGCCTTCGGCAGAGATTCCCGCGAGAATTTCCAGCTCCTCCGAGATCCCTGCAGGGAACAGTGGATATACATCATTATAAAAACATATCTCTGAGACAAGCAGTTTCAGATAATGACCTCCAGGAAATTAGTTTGAGAGCACAGACACCAACGTTCGACGTGATGTTTCTTTGTTTCGTGAAGCAGGAGTTTTTACGTCACTCTAGATCAGAGATCAGAAACGTTACAGGGGAAGAAAAACGAGTGTTTAACCAGTTAATGATGTTGGGGTTTTTTTCTGTTCCAAGAAAAGTATAGCCTAAACCTAAACATTTCCCCAAAATATTCCCACTAATCTGCTCCTCAATTCCCGCACCCCTGCTTACACTGTCTTGTGACATCAGACCGTCGCTATACTTTTCGAAGATGAGTCGAGAACAGGAAAATCCACGTGCAAAGAATTGTTTCTTTTTAAATGCTGTATTTGCTTTTATTTATGCCTTAAGCTTCCACTAAGCAGAGTTATATCGTATGTAAAGATTAGTTATTAAAAAGGAGGTGTGGAACGCTGAAATGTAAACGCATCATTCCCGGTCGGTGTTACACCACCATGTGAGGCAGCACGAGCAGCAGTTTGAGAAGATGCAGTGTCTCGGAGGAAGCACGTGACATCACGGCGTCACTGTCGTATGATGGGAAGACCGAACGTGTTTTGTGGGAACTGCCCGAGAACAAATGACAGAATATACAGGATAAAATGTATACATCCAGTGGTATTTTGCCCTCAAACCCTCAGTAACTAGAGCTCCAGATAAAAATAAAGACATTGCTAGCCTCCTTGATGTCACCGTCATCTATATATTAGTTAATAAAAGGGTTAAAGTGCATCAAAAACACACTGAAGTGCAGCGACGCGATATGACGGCAGTTTTTTTTCCATTGAAGGTCAAGGAGTGGACAATCATCTATATTTTTTTCATTTCGATTTCTGCTTTATGCAGAAGAACCTGTTCACCCTGAGACGGGGTGTGAACGACTCTGTGGCATGTTAAAGGAGTTTAACCCTGATCTCAAATCTCTAAGCTGTGGATTTGAAAGCCTGGCTGATAGGTTGTTTTTCTTCCTGATGTCTCTATGGCTGGTTTTTGTGTTTTCCTGTCTCCTGCATCTCGGACCCCTGCGGTTGTCTCAGGAGGAACCTGCCGGAGGTCCGAGCGGCGGTGAAAGACGCCGTGTGTGAGAGTGACATGCGTTTCCTGTTGCCCCCCTCCACCATCCTCCACCAGCCCCAAAGCCCCGGTACTCTTGACCTCCCATCTAAAAGTGCCAGCGCTCCGTATTCCCACAAGCATAAACAGAGAAGGCGTGCTGAGGAGAACCAGCCAGGACCAGCTCAGATCCAGTTCTAACCCGTTTTTTTTTCTCCCTCTTTTTATTAATTAGGGAGAAGCTTAACACAACAGGCGTGCTCTCTCCATGCTCAGAGCTATTAGCTGGCATCGACGAGTGCCCCTCAGCTCAGATCTCCTCTCTCTTCTGCTTTTCCTTCCTTTACTTTCTCTCATTACTATTTGACTCTATTGCCCTCTCCATCCTAGGTGAACATGTAGGAGGGCCGCACAGCGCTCTGGTCTCGGCAGGTCGCTCCGTGCGATCCGGCTCTCATTAGGCGCCGTGCCGCTCTGGCTAAAGCCGGGCAACGTGGTCAGCCAGCAAAACGAGATGCACACAATGCTGCATGTTGTGTGGTTTCCTGGGAACAGCCCGGGCAAACAGTGGGCTGATTGTGCCAGGCATCGCTACAGCTCCGAGGCCTCCTCAGCTTTAGGGGCATTGCAAGGGCTGAAAAGGTAATTCATCATGGACCTAATTGTAAAGACTACAAAACCCATAAAAATCAGCAGCGACTGTCACGTTTTTGGACGGCGCTGGGACGAGACGGACGCGGTGCCAGAATTCATTCAGGCCTGAACTCTCATGCTGTCCTTCACACACTGGATGGATTTCTCAGTGATGGGGCAATGAGAACGGGTGTAGACAGCCAATGAGGTCACGGCTGGAGCACCGAGACAGAGCTTTTAATAAACCGATGCTTCGGTCCTCGACACGTGACGTCCATCAGCTGGGTGTGAAAAAAAACATTCCCTGGAAGCTCTTCTGAGTCGGCAGGAAATGGACACGGTGTAAGTATAAATACACGCAAGCAGGAATGCCGGGTAATGACACCGTCATTCTAAAATACTTCCCCCAATTAACTCAAGCTCGGGTTGTTCAGAGAGCTGTGCAAGCTGATTTATCCTCATCATTATCATGATCCATTAGATCGTGTGGAAACTCCGGAAATTCAGGAACAAAATGGATTTCAGAAAAAAACAAATTGACTTTTATAGTTTTTTATATTTTAAATGAAGAGTCGTGTCACATACCCTTCTCTGAGATATCGCATGCACTGTGATTTTACGGGATATTAAAGTCAAAAATCATCTTCTTTTGGATGTTCCACAATATTAAACATAACCACAAATGGATAAAAGCGTTGTGAAATATTAGTCTTTAATAAATTTTAATAAATGTCATCAACGGCAAGCTGCTGCTGTATAAAAGGAATAAAACACTCTGCGTTGTGCTGTTATTGGAAAATAATCAACTTCGGGGTGTTTTATTGCTTACATATTGTTCCTCTGTGTCACTACTGTGCTTTAACACACAGATAAACACACATTCTCATTCTTACACTCGCCCCCACATTGATGTCAGCGCCTGGATCCTACCGTAAACCGGGCCGGATTTGGGGATGAGACGGGGCGCTAAAATCTCAGGACAGGATGCTAATTTAGCCCGGTGCCGTAATCACAGGGTGGGCGTCAATTAAAAACAGCCTTGTGTTTAAATTCAGAATGAACGGGTATTAGGAGTGGTGTAACTGCCACCTACGCAGTGCTCAGGCTGGACGCGTAAAGAAAACGAGGGCGAGAGAGACGGACACGGGTCGAGGAGTAGACTTTTTACGTAGATTATGCTGCATGTAACGGTATATATTTCAATTCATTATTTATTTCGTGTATATTGCTCCTGAGACCCTCAGACAAGTATTTGAAAATGTATTTTTAATTAGGCATTTAATTGAAAGTAGTTCTTCTGTTTTGGTATTTGAAATTTCATTAAAAATGTACATTTGAGATTTGATTCTAATTTATACCACTTATCCTACACAGGGTCGCGGGGAGCCTATCCCAGGGGACTTGGGGCACAAGGCGAGGGACGCCGACCCATCGCAGGGCACGATCACACACACATTCACACGCTACAGACAACTTGGAAATGCCAATCAGCCTCCAGCACGTATCTTTGGACTGGGGAAGGAAACTGGAGTACCCGGAGGAAACCCGCGGAGACCGGGGAGGACATGCGAACTCCGCGCACACACCGGGTGGATGCAGGAATCAAACCCCCAACCCTGGAGGTGTGAGGAAAATGTGCTAGCCTTTCTCAGAACCCCCACATATCAAATCCCAGTCATTTAGTAATGGTTAACTACACTGAGCACACACACACACACACACACACACACACACAGAGGAAGAGAAAGTGTTAGACAGTAAGAGGCAGAAATAGACTGTGAGAGAGATTCAGCTGATGCATCTGCACACCAGCAGTGACGTGAATTCAGCTGCAGCTGGAGGTCACCGAGATACAGCAATGCCCTTTTTATCACGCAGATGTGTGTGTGTGTGTGTGTGTGTGTGTGTGTGTGTGTGCGTAAATGCATGTCCTGCCCTTTTTTGACAACAACCTATCTTCCCACTGTGATCAAGCCAGGCCAGCTGTGTGTGCGTGTGTGTGTGTGTGTGTGTGTGTGTAGGAATCACATGCAAATCTTCCTCAAACCACTAATTAAACATCCACTCCCTCTTTCCCTTCGTTCCTACTGTGATGTGTGTGTCATCTCGTCTCCTCTCCTCTCTCAAACCTTTCCATTCCCTTTTCCTCACTTGTCTTCTTCCTTTCTGTTAGCATTATACACACACACACACACACACACACACACACACACACTTATATTCGGGTCACCTTCTCAGCTACAGTCATGAACACCAACCTCTCCCCACATCCTCGCTCTTATATGAGCAGTGGACGAGATAATAATCCATTAGCTATTAAACTCTTCACGGTGCCACACAGTCCTGCGCCGTTGTTGTTGTTGTTTTAACGAGACTAAAGAGCGAGTGACTCATTTATCTGAAGAGCATGACATTCTAAAAGACGAGAGATGCGCACAGCGATGTAACATGAGCCGTCACAGACAGTGTTCATATCCTGGAAAAGGGACGACTCGGTGCCGCCGTACTCTTCATCCTGTACCGATAACATCGCTGGTGTAGCAGATCATGTTTGTAATCGCTCCAGATAACATTTCAGCAATCCTCAAATCAAAACATCAGACTTTTTCGAAACTTCGGCAAACTTTTTCTTTCCTCCAGGAGCCCCACTTCCCAGTTGTTTTGGAGAATTTGCCCCTTGCAACAAATAAATAAATAAATTGAAATTATGTCAGATGAATAACTATTATATTAACAGGAAGAAAACAAAACAAATAAAAACCACATGAAAATAAGTCATATAATACAGCGGAAGGAAGGGAGAGTGGTGAACACAGTGAACAGTAAGAAGCGTGACACGGTACATTTTCTATGTAAACGTTTTATAAATCCTGTGAGGTTTTTATGTCAGTAAAAAAAAAACACTCTCAGCCAAAAAGAGTGCATTTTTTTTTTTTTTTACTAAATTAGAACGAAGCTGTCACGAGGTTGCGACGGACTTTAACAGGAAACATGGCGAGCACATCACACACGACGCTGCTGCCAAACTTATTAATAAATCCAAATAACTGGAAGTCCTGCGGAACAACCGAGAAGAAGTGGACGTCCGCGAGCATCCGCTGACGAAAGCGCGACCGACGTGGTGCTGCCAAACATAGTGCCCTGGGTACACTACCTAGACTTTTGGGACACTCTGTAGTTACCTGATGTTAAAGTGCACCTATTATGGTTCTTCAAATATTACCTTTCATGTAGTGTGTTATATATAGAGCTGTTTGTGAATGTATTTTAAAACGGCAAAGTTTTAAAAATCAAAGCGCAGGACAAACGGACTCATCGACTCCCAGAAGAAGGAACCGATTCTGAACGGCTGAAACGGGTCGTTAGTGATTCCAGACTTTACTTCCTGTACGAACGTACGTAGGTTTGCAACAAAAAACCCCGCCTTTCAGACGTGACACTAATTTTTCAGGAAAAACAAATTCCTGTGGGTCTGATGGATACAACAAAGCAGCAACACTAAGTGGACAAAAACTAAACTACACGACACCAGCAGGGTTGCTTGAGGTCACTTTTTAGAAGCAGTACAATTATCTCGAGGAAAAAAAACACACACGCACACAAAAACGCACAAAATACTTCGTCTAGTCAGGGAGAGTATACAGTGGTAAATTTACACTACAGAGTGATCTATAATCCACATTAATCTGCATCCTGCTTCTGAAATATTTTAAGTGCACAGCTCATTAAAACGATTTCACACCTGACTGGGTTCAGCTTGATTATGCCAGGTGTGTGATAAGCGGCGTATTTCTGTCTACATACATGTGTGTGTGTGTTTATTGTTCTTTGTTTGTGTAAATCTTCCATCCCACAGTTAGGAGCTTGAAATCTTTAGGAGGAAGCATGGAATTTATAAGCTATGATCACATGCCAGAGATTTCTGTTCAGTCTTTTGGATTTGTCTGATCCGGATTTTACCTAACAAGCATCCAATCAGCAGAGGTTGTTTTATTTTTTCCCTCCAGGCTCCGAATGGAATATAACTGAGAATTCGGTTTCCAGCTGCAGTGAAGAAACTCACACTTCCCAAGACCTGGTGCTGGAGTTCATCTAAAGCGGTCTTATTCTTGATGCTACACTGAGACTCTGAACATCCCATACTGCTCGTTCTACTCTTATTCACCGTGCCATGTAGCGCTGCCCAAACGAGGAAGAGTATTCCCTTTTAAATCTGCTTCCTCTCAAGGTCTCACCTCAGGTGGCCACTAGGGCTGATTTTCATACTCACATGTGTATCTTCGTGTAAAACGAGTAAGCGTGAGCACTCACGGCACCGCCGATTTACACTTCATTTCAATTACATTCAGCTCACAGAGAGATGAAAACAACGCTAAAATCTTCCAGTAATGCAGCTCAGCCACTGCAGCGCATCAGCTGCCACAGACACACACAAACTCATCCTCCTTTTATAGGGCGCCATTACTTTTGTCTTAACTGTAGCAACCAGTCTTACAGTAAAGCGTCGGCGATTATACGATTCAAAGCCGAACATGTCAGTAAACGTTCTTACGTGTAAACTCCTACGAATTCCGGAGCGAAACGTAGGAAACTAACGATTCACCAACTTTCACGAACGCCACGTTTCTTGTGTAAACGCTCCTGCGAACGCTTTACGAATACATCTGTTCGTATACTGTATCGCACAATTCGAATTCTCTGTTGAGGAAAAACCAAGAGAGATCTTTCCAAGAGATCATACTTATCCCACACACACACTCACACACACATACACACACTCTGAATGCAGAGTGAAAGAGAGACCCGGAGGAGAGATAGAGTGCAGTTCACACATCAGCATGTCCAACACGTTCGGCACGTCTAAAAATAGCCCCGGTGCACGAGACTCAGTCACGTGACCATGACGCGCGGAGACGATCTATACATCACGTACCGGAAAACTGCAAGGACACCGCGGGCCTCCATCTGTTCTTCGACTACAGGTGAAAGAGAACGGATCCAGATAAAGATCTTGGATGCTCACCGGTCTGATCCGAAAGTGCTGAATGAAGCCGCACACCAGGTCCAAAAAAAAAAAAAGGGAGCAGCGTGCATCCGCCGTGTTACTGCAGCACTGAACACTGGGGATTAGTGGAGAGGGTTTCTGCTGGCAGAACTACAAATAAGAACCTGAACGTTGCACTGATGCCTGCATTGGACAAAACATTCTGATGTAACATAGTAATAATAATAATAATAACAACAACAACAACACTTATATCCTAGCCTAGCTTCTCCCTGACACGCCACATAATATAATCCTAATAATCATCAAATAAAAAGGCTTATTATCTGACAGAACCTTCGGTAATGGTTGATACGGTGAAGTTTTGTAAGGGGATGTTTATGGACCATTTACGGAAGGAGTCTCCAGTGTAAAGCTGTAACATGGTAAGGCTGTACGAAGTGTCGCTCTTAAATTAATGAAAACTGTATACGGGATTATGGGATTTATTTATAGCACCCCGCTCCCAATCTCCTCACCCAAACAGTGAGCATCACAGGTAGCAGCATTCTCACACACACACACACACACACACACACACACACACACACACACACACACAGCCCATGCCTCTTGTGCAGGTTAAAACACAAAGGTCAGTAGTAGAGAATAAAGGCGAGTAAATGATTTGACTGAAGGACAGACTCGCGTGTCAGCGTGAGCTGAACGTATCAGCGGTTACAGCAGAAATGCTGAACAGTCAGGGCCGAGCACTCAATGTGCCGATCGTTTCATTGGTGGATGCATGTTAGCATATTAATGTCAATGTTACGTCAATGTTGAAAAAAGTCAAAATACAACTTTGAGTAGTAATGTTTTGAGAACAATGTAGTTTCGAGTTTAGAGAAGAAAGCCTGCCTGATCCATCCTCATGCCCTACATCTGGTTGGAGCGCTCATCAACTGGAGGCTACGTTCTGCCACTGAGGACGACCCCAAACGGTGCAGCCTGGAGATCGCTGAGGACGGTGCCGCTTGAAGTACCATGGAAATGGTTTTGGACCTCAATTCTACATGGACGTTCTCGCCGTGGTTGCTGTGGTTACGGTTGCTGCGATGGCCTCGGGACTGCAATTACCACATACAGTTTTACACTCAGGTCTCCTTTAGTGAACAGTGGACTAGTTCAACACACAGACTTCATATAGAACCCATAATGAACTTTCTTTTACTTTCACACTATCCGTTGTTACAAAGATGAGGTTGAGCTCCCTTCTGAGTCCGGTTCCTCTTAAGGTTCCTCGCCACCGGCTCGCTCAAAAGGGATAAATTCACACACTTAAAATGTGTATCCCGTGTTTATATGTTTCTGTAAAGCTGCTTTGAGACAACGTCCATTGTTAACAGCGCTATACAAATAAAACAGAATTTAAATGAATTGAATAATACTATGATAGAATGGTGCATATCAGAGCAACAAAAATAATTAAATACTTCACAAATAAAGCAATTGGGTGAATGACTTTTATTATTATTATTATTATTATTATCATCATTATTATTATTATTATTATTAAACAACTCTCCTTCAACAAAATAAACAATAACTTCAGATCCTCCCCGTCCCGTATTTTAACACACAGACGTTACTCTGATCTGTACACCATTCGGTCATAGTATCATGACTTTATTCTCGGAATATTGTGACTTTTTTTCTTGCAAATTAAGCTATTACGCCTTTTTTCTTAAAATATTACAGCTGTGTTCTCACAATCTTGTTGTTGTTTTTTTCCTAAACAGTGACCGCGGCCCTAAAACACGGTCTAATAGACAGCACATTAAAGCAATGCTGTTTATTTCTAACATTAGAAGGAGAAAGGCTTTAATGAACCTGTAATGGAGACGTGCATTAGTAAAGCTGGAGTTCCAGTAAAGAAGGAGTCATCCGTTTGCGTTTCGGGAAATTAAAACACAACGTGGGAAATTTCAGAGTGATAAAATGCTAAAAAGTGTTCAACTGGAGGTGAGTAAAACTACTGTCAGTTTTTCATTAACTAAACCCAAATTGACTAAAATATGAATAACACTGTATGTATTTTTTTCGGTGTAGACTAAGATTAAAGTAAATTCGAATTAGCTATCAAAATGATAGTAAACGATAGAGTATAGAATACTAGATTGGTCTTAAAAAATGTCATCTTAAAGCCTGAACATGAGCACTGGGTCTGGGGAAAAAGAGAACCTAGACGTGACTTTAGAGGGCCAGAGAACCCCGCTTGTCTTTGCTGTCTCTCCACAGGAGCGCGAGACCTCGTCTTGTGTTCCAGTATAAAGGGGGATATTGATGTCGGGTGCCGCGCCGATCAGGTGCCGTGCTGATGATGAAAGAGGAAAATCCTACAGATGTTGGAACGCATGGCGATAACAATAGCAGTGTGTGTAAACTCTCCAGAATAACAAACGCCTCTGTGTCATTTTCCCTCCAATGCCAGTCTGTGCCACTTCCCACCACCGTCCAACTCCGATCACGGGATGCAAACAAAGAGACGACCTCTTCCGTGTCCTCTGTCCCAGTGCGCACAAAGTCACACGGGTAAAGCAAGGCATCCTGGCAACAACCGTACTGCGGCCAGTTAAACCTTACAGGAACGGGACTTTGACCAATCACGGGCTGGGATGGAGAGATTAGCCAATTAAAATTCACAGGAGTCGTAAGGCAGAAGTGATGAGGAAGATTCTTTCCCTCTTCAACAGTCACGTCCGATGAAACACTGTTCCACTGAGTTTCGAAACGCTAATCACACAGCAACTCATTTAATGTGTCTCTAATTAATTCAAGTGCATGCTGTATATAATTCCAGTAATAATTCTATAATCCTAATTAATTAATCCTAATGCATTAAATGCACAAATATATTGTGACAACTCTTGCTGTCTGACATTCAATGTAGGTGGTTTTATGTTTTTGGAAAGGAGAAATCAAAAGACAACAAACAAAACCGTTAAACAAAACCAGTTACAGAGACCACACCTCTTTCTGTGAGACTGACAGACCCAGAGTCCACGCCTCTTTCACGAAGACTTACAGTTACACAGGCCAAGCCTCTTTCACTGAGACTTACAGTTACAGAGGCCACACCTACTTCTCTGGGACTAACAGACCTAGAGGCCACGCCTCTTTCACTGAGACTTACAGTTAGAGGCCACGCCTCTTTCACTGAGACTTACAGTTACAGGGGCCACGCCTCTTTCAATGAGACTTACAGTTACACAGGCCACGCCTACTTCTCTGGGACTAACAGACCTAGAGGCCACGCCTCTTTCAATGAGACTTAGTTACAGAGGCCACGCCTCTTTCACTGAGACTTACAGTTACACAGGCCACGCCTACTTCTCTGGGACTAACAGACCCAGAGGCCACGCCTCTTTCAATGAGACTTACAGTTACACAGGCCACGCCTACTTCTCTGGGACTAACAGACCCAGAAGCCATGCCTCTATCCATGAGACTCTATGCAGTCACATAGGCCACGCCTCCTTCACTGAGGAAGGAACACCATGTTTAACTGTGAGGGGAATGCGTGTTGTGCTAGCAGGTAATTATTACCTAAAACCAGATCACGCCTTGGGCAATGTGTGTAGTGCAGCAGGTGGAGGGATAAGGAAGAAGTAGTGCACGCTATCGTTACAACATGGAAGTGCATCAAAGCACCCAATGAAAACTTGAGTATTTTATCTCAGTGTTGAAATTACTTTTCAGCTGACATGAAACTAGCTTGTCCTGGCCTTCTGGGTATGAATTAGCGTTTTATATTTCATATGTTCAATAATAAATACATTTCTTTCATGTAATATGCGAGATCCTGACCTGTCATTACACATAATGAGATTAAAAAATTACATTTTTTAGCTTAATCTAGCTACAGTGAAACCTGTATTTCCAGTTCTGCTTGTTGAACAAGTAAAAAAAAAACCCTTGCTTTACACTTTCACACTAAAAATTCCAGAACACACATCTACACCTGTGTCTTTGGCCTAATTCTGCCGTGGGGTGTGCAGAATTCTGTCAAATACAGACCTGCACATCCAATGTGACCTCCACACACACACACACACACACACACACACACACACATGCACACACACACACACACACACACACACACACACACACAGGCTTACTTTTGCTCACGAGACTGCAGCATACAGCGCTGTGAGATCTCCCACCACCAGGCTAAAACACACACATACACATATATGCTAAGCTAGTGATTTAACTTGTGACACACTCATGGGTCTTTCCAACCTCACAGCCTTGATTCCAAAACAGACTTTGGTCACAAATAAGGCTGTTACAGTGTCACGGTTTCATGTTTAGTCACTCCGTATGATCGGACGCTATCTCACCACTGATTTTTTTTTCCCAAAATACAGATTAAAATGCATTTCCATCCGTTACATCAGCCCATTCATGTTTTCCGTTTACTCCAGTGGTCTCCAGAGGTGCAATTCATCACCATAGTGACATGAAGTGCCACAAACTCAATTAAAACCCAGAAGATCACGCGTAATTTTCATTTAAACAATAAAGCTCTGGATCTCTCTGACTGGAGGAATCCATACTCCTACTAGAAACTATTTGTAGTGTGTGAACAGAAAGACAAGAAAAAATAATGTAATCCCCGAGTGGGCATTATTTCCATCCAACCATTACTCACTGCCCACTTCACGACCCTGAGTAACCCCACCGAGGCAATACACACTATCGCGTACACACACTCATGTGTTTCGCTAACGATTAGAGGAGACAAAAAAATAATCAAGCTTGTAAAAATTTCAGCAGATGTTAAAATAAATGAATGTACAACAATAAAAAAAAAACTAACAACAACAGCATTCAAACACATTGTAAAAATTTCCAGATTTAAAAGTAGATCTGCATTGACTCATCCCCACCTCCAGTGCACCTAATATTAGCTAACTTGGCTACCGGTTTTGATTACACAATATAATATTTAGCCTTATATCGATTCTGTTTTTTATACTGGTATCACAGGGGTTGTGCATGTCTCAGTTCCTCCTCTCAGTCAATACAGCACGTCGCTATGGCGGTAAGCGACGCTGAGCAACAGAAAGTCCGATTAAAACATTACGAATGTGTAAAGCAGCTCGTGGTGAATGAAGCGTGGAGAGTCATGGCGTAAAGACTTTCAGTCATGATAACCCCATGTCACGCCGGCACAACGTTCTCTTACCGATGCCAACTAAACCCGAATGTTAATGCAGCCTGACGTCTCTGTGCATGATTATTCAAAAATAAATAAATAAACAGCTCGGCTAATTGGGCTTGTCAGTCCTTTTTCTAAAGAAAAACACAATCACGCTGAGGTAAATTGGAGAACGCCAGGTTTATGTCCTTGTTTTTGCAGAGAGAGAAAAAAACGCTTTAACAAACAGGTACTAATATATATTTCATAAATCTTGACGATACATCTGGTCTTTTCTTTTTTGAAATGAGAATCTGCGTGACTTGATTAACTTACAGAACTGCATTAAGGCCTCAAAACCTGTGTGTACGCTGTACAGAGACTGTATCGTTATCTACACCCCAGCGCTGCTTGATTCTCAATTCTGATTGGCCAGAAGGTGTTGCTTAATTGTCTCTAACAGCAGCTCTGTGTTTTCAGAGCTCGCACGTACAGTAGCTGATACATTTTTAAATGACTTTTTTTAAATTCAAGAATTCAGTTATGAACTTAAAGGTGCAATAGGCGATTGTTTTTGGGTTTTCTTTTTATTTCTTGCTAGTGCAAATAATGTAGAGATGATTAAAAATAATAACAGTTTAAGCCATATTCTCAGCACAAATGTATTACATTGCTGGAGAAAAACAGTTTGGAAACCTGCCTTCAGGTCTGGAATGTTTGGTCGCATTTGGATCGGCAGCTTGTCAATCATCTTTATAGACATGCCCCCCAAAGCCTCTTGACATCCTCTTAAATCATTACAAGCACAATTTTGCAAGCTTATAAAGCTGTAAGTGAGTTTTCAAGCACTAGAAAGTGATGTCATGATAGCATGGTAACTGTACTTGGACCACCATGAGATGTGGAGGTGGGGCTTTGTGCACATCGGTGGGCATGGGGCGGATTCAATGAGATAAAAGGTCATTCAAATCTAATTAAACTCCGCCCACTGAACAGTCCATGACTGCCCAGGAATTATCTACAAAGCTAAATTTCATCTGTAGTCCCTGAGACTACTAGAGACCTATTTTCACACATTTTACCTAATGCACATTTAAATGAGAGAAAATTCATCATCAGCAATTCAGACCTTGTAATTGGCTGTAATTATGAGCGAGCTCAGTGCTTATATTTTATAACAGTTCTCATCAAGAAGATATTCTGATATCCCATATCCCAGACCAACACCCTGCATCCCTGTTCATCTTAAACATCTCCAAACTGCAGAAAACCACGTCTCACTTCACGTTTTAATTTCTGCTAAAATAACAAACCGAGCACAGCTTTTTCTCTCCTACACTAAACTCCACCGCCGTCGTCTACCTTTCAAATCATTCTGAACCCATGGAAGGAACTTGTCATTTCTTTATTGCTCTATTTCTTTTGTCATGCATGGTATAACCTTCAGGCAGCAAATATAACACGCACGCATGAAATCTTTTACCCAATAAATCCGCATGTTCTTTCACATCCTGTCGTGAAATTAAATTTGCCAAAATGAAACGAGGAGCTCAGACCTTCTTACAGGCCATAAACTTGAGTAAGAGGGCACAAACCCTGCAGCAGCATCTATTATTAAGTATTTATATTCATATTTATTATCGTGAGTGGCAGACACCCTCCAGGTACGCTTGAATACGAGTCATTAATCATTTTAGATGATGATCGTATCACATGATCGATCAGGAAGAACAACACAAGTGTCATCATGGAGTAAAAGTAGGGGTGCACCGAAATGAAAATTCTTGGCCGAAACCGAATATAGCGAAAAGCTTGGCCGAAGGCGGAACAGGTTTTTTGTTGGTTTTTTTTTTTTGCATTTTTTCCATTTATTTTGCCATTTTTTTCACCATTGCATAAATTAAACAGTCAAAATGAGCTTTTTACTATTTTGTCTTGCTTTTCAAAGAAAAGAATCAATTACAAAAACTACAATTTCAAAATATTTATTTAACACTGAACATTTTTTTTTTCATTCCAGCAGGCATAGGCTACCAAGAAGGCACAATATAACTTTAAATAAATAAATGAGTAAAATAAAAATATTGTGATGTGGTCATCTTTGAGCCCCTTGAATAGCCCATGTTACGCCTATAACTGACTGCTGAAAGAATGGAACACTCTGTAGTCTACAACTAAAAAGTGCATTAAAAAGTGCATTGACGAGTGCAGAAAATGGTTCTATTGGGTTCTATACCGCTCGCGTCCCTGTACACCTCGCCGAGTATTACCGTAGATATAGTATTATAGTAGATAGAGTATTATAGTAGATAGAGTATTACAGTAGATATAGTATTATAGTAGATAGAGTATTACCGTAGATATAGTATTATAGTAGATAGAGTATTACAGTAGATATAGTATTATAGTAGATAGAGTATTACAGTAGATATAGTATTATAGTAGATAGAGTATTACAGTAGATATAGTATTATAGTAGATAGAGTATTACAGTAGATATAGTATTATAGTAGAGTATTACAGTAGATATAGTATTATAGTAGATAGAGTATTACAGTAGATATAGTATTATAGTAGATAGAGTATTATAGTAGGTATAGTATAGTTAGATACGTTGTTAATGTTATGTTCCCTTAAATAAATACGTCTTTAACTGCTTCCGTACTCTACACCCTTACGTCTCGCGACGTGACGGAATACTCCGGAACAGAAGCAATTAAACGCACGTGTCCACAGTAAACAATGTCACGGTTGTCAACATCCGAAGAGCATGCGCTCGTGCACGTAGTTCGTGCATGCGCGCGCCCCCTCATCGCTCCGAGCGCGCTGCCGGAAGTGGAGGTCGTGAAATTCGCGCATCTCACTCTGGTTGCTAGGCTATTTGGCGCGTCATTAATCATTGTTCGGTCAAATTTATTCGGCCTTTTCACCGAAAGTGCTTTTTTTGTGCTATTTTAGGCCGAATAATTTCGGTTGCCGGACATGCATCCCTAAGTAAAAAGTCACTCAGACAACTGATTTAACCGCCAGGTAAAAGCGCATCAGCTAAAACTGTGACTCGGACAACATTCATTCATCATTTAGTTTAACCAGGCCATGTGTGTGTGTGTGTGTGTGTGTCTCACCTGCAACCCAGATGAAGAAAAACAGTCACAGGTCACAGGAACTGATCTCAGTGGAGCATAAGACAAATGACGCCTACTGCTTTCTTTTCTGAAGGAAAATATTGATAAAACTGTATGAAAAAGACTGCCATTCAGCCATATTTACAGCTGTCCCGTTTTAAACTGAGTCGTTTCTGTCATAGACCTGTAAGATTGTTTACTCCTAATAGCGTTTAGCTAACCAACACACCTGAGCACCTGAGGCGCTTTACATGCCAGATATATTTCTTAATTACTTCCTAATTACACACCTACAACTTTCTTTCGTTCTTCATTTTTTTTAAAAAAAAAAAACTTACTTCAGGTATGAAATGATTTCACAACACCACCCTTCTTTTCATTAGCAGTGCAGGCTAACGATAAAGAACTAGCTGAATTCTATTCCAAGTGTCACGCGCAACCTTTTGTTAATTGGTGGACTTCAAAAACGGCGGGAAATTAAATAACCAATTAAGCAGCAGGAACGCGGAGCGGCAGTTAAACGCTATACTGAGCTTGTTAGCTAGGTCTAATTAATTGAATGACATTTTAGTGATCTTTTATACCAAAATCATATCAGGGGTCAATACTATTATGTAGCTTACATTCTTCCTAAATAAATGTGTGTTTTATCTCGGATTGGTTTAGCCTTAAATTAAGAATATCCTTACACTCTTTGAACCATGTTTGGTAGGAAATAACAGGAGTCCATACACTATAACAGGAGTCAAAATA
Source organism: Ictalurus furcatus (assembly GCF_023375685.1). Taxonomy (NCBI): domain Eukaryota; kingdom Metazoa; phylum Chordata; class Actinopteri; order Siluriformes; family Ictaluridae; genus Ictalurus; species Ictalurus furcatus. Next base: position 19,996,132 of record NC_071275.1, read on the forward strand.
ACCAGTGTTGGTATAAAAAAAAAACAAAAAAACACTATAACAGGAGCCAGTACCTTATAACAGGAGTCAGTACTCTATAACAGGAGTCAGTACTGTATAACAGGAGCCAGTGCTCTATAACAGGAGTCATTACCCTATAACAGGAGTCAGTACTCTATAACAGGAGTCAGCACCCTATAACAGGAGTCAGTACTCTATAACAGGAGTCAGCACCCTATAACAGGAGTCAGTACCCTATAACAGGAGTCAGTACTCTATAACAGGAGCCAGTACATTATAACAGGAGCCAGTACCTTATAACAGGAGTCAGTACTCTATAACAGGAGTCAGTACCCTATAACAGGAGCCAGTGCTCTATAACAGGAGTCATTACCCTATAACAGGAGTCAGCACCCTATAACAGGAGTCAGCACCCTATAACAGGAGTCAGTACCCTATAACAGGAGTCAGTACTCTATAACAGGAGTCAGCACCCTATAACAGGAGTCAGTTACTCTATAACAGGAGTCATTACCCTATAACAGGAGTCAGTACTCTATAACAGGAGTCAGCACCCTATAACAGGAGTCAGTACTCTATAACAGGAGTCAGTACTCTATAACAGGAGTCAGTACTCTATAACAGGAGTCAGCACCCTATAACAGGAGTCAGTACTCTATAACAGGAGTCAGTACTCTATAACAGGAGTCAGCACCCTATAACAGGAGTCAGTACTCTATAACAGGAGTCAGTACCCTATAACAGGAGTCAGTACTCTATAACAGGAGTCAGTACCCTATAACAGGAGTCAGTTACTCTATAACAGGAGTCAGTACCCTATAACAGGAGTCAGTACTCTATAACAGGAGTCAGTACCCTATAACAGGAGTCAGTACCCTATAACAGGAGTTAATACACTACAATGAGAGTTGGTAGCCTACCCTATTTAACAGGTTTCAGTATAACTGGTGTTGATACACTGTAACAGGTATCAGTACACTGTCATGGGGTCAGTACCCTGTAATGGGTGCCAGTACCCTGTAACAGGGGTCAGTACACTATAAAGGGTGTCAGTACTCTATAAGGGGGGTCAGTACCCTGTAACGGCCGTCAGTACACTATAACAGGTATCAGTACACTATAAGGGGGTTCAATACCCTGTAACGGGTATCAGTAGCTTGTAACGGGGTCAGTACACTGTAACGGGCATCATTACTCTATAGCGGTTGTCAGTACTCTATAAGAGGAATCAGTACCCTGTGATGGGTGTCAGTACTCTATAAGAGGAGTCAGTAACCTGTAACGGGTGTCAGTACTCTATAAGAGGAATCAGTACACTGTGATGGGTGTCAGTATCCTTTAAGGGGCGTCAGTACTCTATAAGAGGAGTCAGTACCCTGTAACGGGGGTCAGTAAGCTACCAGTATAATTTGGAACTCTGTGACGGGAATCTGATGCTGGATATACGTGGAGTCGGTAAAACGGAGGTCGGTAGTGGGTAGAGTTCGGTATTCGGAATTCGGTAATAAAAGTCAGTATAACAGGAATTCGGTATAACGGAAGCCAGTATAACGGGAATTCAGTAAGACGGATGTCGGTAATCTTGCTGAACAGAATGGAGGTCACACTCGCGCAGAAGCCTCAGTGGGGAAAGTAAACGACAGTGACTGAGCTATCAATGAAACCATACCGGAATAAAGTGAACCGCTCACTCTTACCGAGCCGAGCGATCCGTTACAACGAGGAGTTGAGAAAGATCCTCACGCGATGCTCTCTCCTCCGCTGCCCGCGTGCCTTTGTCAGTGGATAATAAACGCAGAGCTGGTGATGAAACACTCCGGCCTGGTCTAATCCTCTCCGGTCAGACTGTCCGATCAGAAAGTGGCGGAGGGTTTTAAAGTGGGCTGTAACGAGACCCCGTTGTTCTTCTCCGCCCACTCCGTATGTTCACCCGGCACTCCGTGATGCGCGTGCATCTCACTGGAACTCACGCGCCGATGGAGGGGGGGTCTGATGAACAGTTATATTATAGCCTATTAATAAGCATTTAGTCTGTCTTATAAAACTCGTCACATGGTTGCCAGATTGGTGCGTTAATCGAGTGACCTTAATATTTTTTAAATATGAAAATCATAATACTGGGCTTGTAGATTGTTCTGTTGGTTATTTTCATTTCCATATGAATGAATTAGACTAGAGTTTGAGGTGCTGATAGTGAATTGGAAGGGCTGTAACCAGTAATGTTTCATTCTGTTTTTCATTTAATTACACTTGTGTAACTGTTGCCAGATCGCGCATATGTACGGCTTGTTAAAATGTAGTAATTAACCCAGTGGAAAGAGTTCTCGCACTGTATATAATCTATATCTGACACTGTATATAATTTGAGTTATGGTTTTATATGAATCTTTTAATGTTTTGTCCACTCTGGCAACCCTGAGAGAGAGAGAGAGAGAGAGAGAGAGAGAGAGAGAGAGAGAGAATGAAAAGAGCTGCCAGAATTAACAGATTGAACTCACTGGCAACGTATAAATCTGGCAACACTGGTTTCTGGGTCGGTTGACGCTCATCGTGACGGAAGCAAGGCGTGACGTCATACCACCTCAGGGTGTCATTTATCTTGATGTGTGCTCGCGCGCTCAGGTCACCTGCTCTCACCGTGCACGCGCATGGATGCGCGAACACTTACAGTGTTCAGTTAAAGCAGTTCTGCCCACACACACATTTCTGGGTGTAACTCTTGCAGGCTTCGTTCGTTCCAGAATTAAACACTGTAGGTGTTGAATCAACACTATTGCTGTGCGTTTAATGCGCACATTGTTGTACATCAGTGACGCTGAGACGTAAGATCATCATGTTGACATTTCTCCATCCCCTCTACGGTATTCGTAGCCATCCTCTCAGTTTGACATCATCCCGTTGGTGGTTTTTTGATGAGCGTCATAGCGGCAGCGCTCACACTTTAATCAGCGATTTCTACCACTGACAGAAGTTTGTCGTTTGTCTTTGGTCGCACTCACACTAGATCATCACATTATATGTTCAAAGACCGCCGATCGTAACTCATGACCAGGGAATTCTTTTATTTGGGGGATTTATTTCTGTCTTCGACAACTAACTCAGTCAGGAAATTGCACCGTGTGAAGCCGGATTTAGTTATTTGCGACCAAGTAAACAAGCGTTCCCGCACCAATCATGTTTAATATTTTATCTGCCTTCTTATATATTCTTCTACGTAGTACTGCATCTCTTAGTCTCAGCATTTTGATCAAACCTCCAGACCTTGTATCAAAACAATGTTATTGAATTTATTTCCGTTAACGTTCCATCACGACAAAACCAAGTGACGCAACATTGTTGGAAACTCATTGCACGAGTATGTCACACGTATTTCCTACAGTCTTGGAGCTTTATTTCCAAAACAAGAAGGGGGGGGGGGGGGGGAGGAGAAGGTTTAAAGAGATACAATTAAGGAATGAACAAAAAGGAAAACCATACTTTTTTACTGAAAAAATTTAATTTAAGGCGGATAGCTAAAGTATGTTTCAAGTGTAGCTTAGCTTTAGTAAAGCTTATCAAAGGAAGCTAGCAAATAAAAAGCTGCTACCCAATCTGATGGATTCAGAATATATATTATGTACATCAAGAAAATAAAATATAGCATTTATCTATCCATCCCTCTATTGATGGATTTGATTTCAAATCAAGCAGAGCACAGGAGAATTTCGCTAGTTTAGACAGGCTAGCTAACTAGGTTGGTTAGCAACACTCCTGCGCCAGTGTGTTTACAGGTATCTAGGCTAAACACAGGAGATAAAAATCTAAATTTGTACATTATTAACACTGACAGTTATACATTTCTGGAGGTCCATTTAAAAAATAAAAAAAAATTCACATCAACTTTTTTCACATCAACACTGAATACGCTGCACTCCACAGACATTCTTACCAAGAGTTGGGAAATAAAAAAGTAAGGAAAATAAAAAGGATCTAGTTCCTTTACCAGCATGACTGACGTAAGCACTATACCACTAACAGGGATATTTCCAGTGGTGAACACCAGCAGAGTCCTGTCTAATGTACTTGATAGCAAAATTAAAGAAGGAAACTTTTGCCGGAACTGTTCCTTTATTATTACACCTGCGCTAACACACCTGGTCCTCTCACGCTAGGATTCACATTTTGCTTTTATCATTACTGTAACACAAAATATACGTTGAGTGATCCTCCTGCCAGCGTGAGCGCCACAACACACGACACCCACGGAACCTACCCCACTTCAAAGCATGTTTGAGATCTCGCATGCGGTTGTACGCATGAGGAGTCTGCGTTTTTTTAAAGGAGAAGGCCTCCGTCTCCCGCCCGAGGGCCCACGGGTGTCTCTCCGCAGCTGCGTCCAACCCAGCAGGCCACATGACCAATCAGGCACTGGGGGAAAGTTTAACTCGGGGCTGTCCTGGGGTCTGGACGGATGCTGCAGAGGCACGTAGAGAAGGATGAGCTTGTACTGGTGCTCTTTTTTAACGTGCTCTCATCACCTTTCTCTCTTCACTTCCCCTTCTTTGATCTGTTAGTTGACGGAGGGATCATCGGCAGAAGTCACCGTGATCTGGTTTTCATTTTAAAACGGCGAAAAACGATGGAGGATGCATTAGCCGTGGTTTTTAAAACGCTGCTAGCTAAGCAAACTAGTCTAGCACTTAAAAACAAGTCAAGTATTTATTTCAAAAGCGTAGATTCGAGTAAGGGACCATGGAAATGTTTCTACCGAGCTTCACGCTAGCTGAAACATCCCTACCAACATTTGGGCTTTTAATGTAATGTGGAGTGTTTTAGAGTGTAATGGAGGACATGAAAGAAGTTACCTGTGGAGAAGAAGTAGCTAGCTAGATAATATAACTAAAAAATAATAATAATTTCTATTTTACACTGTGATTGATTGTTAAAAGGTTTAAAAGGAAACATTTCTCTTGCACTCCCCGATGAAAAGACATTAGCTAGCTATTAGCATTGTGTCTGTGGACTTTCTTTTTAGCTAGCCGTAACATTAGCTACACAATAACTAAACTGATTCCTATAGGTAAGCTTGTGCTTCATTTCTTACTAACTGTAGCTTCCATTTATATAAATCTGTCTCTCTTCAATCTTGACTAATTCAACTTTCTAATTATTTAATATGTGAAGTTTGTGAACACTTCAGTTTGAGTATAGATATTCTAAGCTAGCTATTAATGTTAGCTAGCTCCCTTAAACCTTTTGCTTTCCTTTAAAAAATAAATAAATAAAATGTAAATAAGGTTAAAAGAGCAGCGATTATTGCAGGATTAAAGGGTAAAGCTGATATTTGGGAATCCTACGCCAGCATAAATAGAAGTTATTTGTTATTTTAAATAAAAGAACGGGTATGGGAGAGACGGCGCGCGTAGCGTGCTCAATATTTCTTTTTCAAATTAATATAAATCGCACAACGTTGGTGGAGTTCAAATGAACCGAATCACTAAAACGTTCCCAGTGTCGCTCAACTCATGGCTCATGACCACTTAACACTGTGAGGATCGACTCTGATGACAGCTTCCATCCATAACAGCTTTTTTTTTTTTTTTTACCCCCAGAGCCACTAATGATTAGCGGCAGAGAGAGAGGACGTCTCCTCACAGACGGTTAGATCCATTTAACATGTTCTGCTGCTTCTTGTAGTAACCTCTAATGATCAAACTCAATTATGGTTAACCTTCTAAAAGCCTGATTGGATTTCTGTGGAGGCTTTATTGCGCTGACCCTGAGCCGATAATACTTCTGTATGACACAAAGATTGTTTTTTTTTCCCCACAAAAAAAAAAAAAAAAATTACATACAATTATCTGACTGGAAGGGGGGGGGATAAGGGGGGAGGGTTAATTATGTGTACTCTGTGGAATTGCATGAACATCAGCGCTGTCTTCTAATCATCATGAAAGGATCACCACACCCTCATCTGAAAAGACAAGGTCTTAATATTTATACGTAACACAGCTTCATAAATATAGAACAACTCGGCATCATGCCTTTGTAGGAAAATAATCAATGGCAGGACAGTGTGAGTTACTATTACGCCCCAAAGCACATCCTGAACTGTTTTATTCCTCTTATACCACAACAACTTGCCAACGATTGCAATGTATTTTTTATTTATTAAGTAACATGTCGTGCATTCGATCAGTTTATAGATATATTTAATGCTTTCAAACGTCCGTGAACCCGTTTAGTTCCTGTTCTCACTTACGTTATAGCAACGATAAACAGACGTTTACCTCACGTTTCTCTCTTGAACTTAATGAGACAGAAAAACGCGAACATCTTGTCACGTTAACGAGAAACCGCAACTCCTGAACTCTTTACTTTTGTTACAAAGCAATGACACTGGAGACTCCTTCCATATTTGTTAAACAGTCCTTCCAGGATTTTGCAAATTTTGCATTCACAGAATTAACGCAAACTCAGCGATATTCGGAGGAGCTTGTAATTTTTTAAAAAATTAGCGTAGATTTTCCGCAGATTCAGGCCGAGACGCGTCATGTGACGTCATTACGTTCAGCCAAAGCCCTCTCCGATTCACGTGCGTCGAACACAAGTACAGCTAAAAGGTCTCATTTACCAACAAGCATCACAATTTGAGTAAAAAAAAAAAGCACAAAGCAGCAAAATCAAACATTTTTTGGCCGCAACAATCCCAAAAAAACCGAAATGAAATCCTGTACGGACTGGTTAAATAAACATCTCGTTATCACCATATCAAGGATTACACTCGTTTAATCCGTTGTCGTGCGGTTTCCCCCGTACAAGTCCCTGTGAACGAGCAGTCACTATAGAAATGATTTAGAAACATGTTTTAAACCTGTGAATTGCACTCCTGTCAGAGCCGCTGCTGGTGAAAATCCGACCAATCAGAGTGCAGAACTCGACAGCGCTGTTCTTTAAGTGCTGTTAGTACTGTGCTGAAATGAGTAGAGGTAGCAGGAGAACGTTCGATTGTGTAATATTTCCCACAATCGCATGTGAGGAAGATCTTTGATGCGTTTATCTGCGTGGGACATCTGTCACAGCACATGGCTCCTGTTTGTTGTTCTTCACCACACATTCGGCACCAGAAAGCGCTTTCACAGAAAGAGTTCAGAGAGCGACCCCTGGTTCAAAGACCCCTCCGGAACTGCCAGGACCACAAACACACACACACACACACACACACAGGTGACAAATTAAACGGAAAAACCAAAGTGTGTTATTAAAGGTGTTGACTTTTACACAGCTGACACTGGAGACTCCTCACTGATGATTCTTTCTCGATCTCTCACATTCAAACACTCAGATATACACATACGCTATCTGTTATTTCTCCATCTCTCTCATACACACACACACACACACACATACTTCTTGGCCCATTTCCAAACTCTCACCCAGGGCGCTCCACAGTGTTTCCTGAACAACGTGGCCTCTGAGCATTGTTCCACCCTGCGAGAGGAATTCCACAAGCAGCCCAGGTGCTCCACCGTCCGGGATTACACCCGCCGAGGAGGCTCCGGAGACAGAGAAAGTGCGTGTGTGTGTGTGTGTGTGTGTGTGTGTGTGTGTGAATGGATTGGTTATGCAAATGAAAATGTGCCTAAACTTTCAAATTCGAAATAACTCTCAAGGCCTCCAAAACAAAAATGTGGACGAGAGCATACAGAATTCTTTAAGATGTTCTGTAGAAAGGTTTGAAAGAGAAAGAGAGAGAGAGAGAGAGAGAAGCTGGTAGGTGAGAAGATATAGAGAGACTTGCGGATGTGGACAGAGCCCGGAATAGATGTGAGGAGAGTTGAGCGAGTTCGGAGCTGCGGGGAAGAACAGGAATCTTGAGGAACCGGTGAGAACCGTTTGATAAAACCCCACAGACAGAGGAGATCAAGCTTACGGGCTTCACGACAGTCGCTATGGAGCCATCCTGGGATTTAAACATAAACTTTCGAATCACAGAACACAGAACTTTACTACAAACTACACACACGACCCTAGAAGTCTAGTGTTTCGTAGAGACAAACTACAAAAGACACGACTCACTTGTCGCATGCTAATTCCAACTTACGCTTGGCCGCGGGAACTACGAGACGAACGGAAATGAAAACGGTTTTCTCAGACGTTCACAAATACGATTCACTCACAGAAAGGTCAATTCACTGAAGGGGAAAGGACACGTGAGACATGTGATTCTAGCAGCAGATACTCTTGCTTCAAGGCATGTTGACGTTTTATCTAAGTGGCCTCTGAATTCACAAACCTCGCTCACGTGAGCCGAGAAAAATCCGGAAAGAAAGGTGTGTTAGCAGACAACAAGTTTGAACACCTCAGAACTGACATACTGTTGGATTTCATTAGCATAGCTTCACCTGATTTACATAAAGTGATATGTAAATGAGTTACTGGCTAAAATATATCTATTTTTTAAAGTTTAATGGCGGATCGTTAGTGCAACATCTGTAACACAGCAGTCTGTGTTTGGTGGAGAGTTATTTTGAGTGTGGTCAGCTTGTGGTGGAGAAAAAGCACAAACACAAACACACACACGCACACACACACACACAATGGGGGTGTTTAGTTTGTTATCAGTAAGAGCACTGTCAGTAACAAGCACAAGTTTCCCAGAGCAATCATCAGTTCTCAGGAAAGCTTGTGGTATTTTTAGGTTTTTAGGTTTAATACCCAAAATAGCAGCTCTGAAAAGACAGATGAGCGCTGCTGAGCTTCACACATCATCATCAGTCTGGCACCTCACACGTGAAGCTGAAAATTATATTCAGTGCATGCTCTAACAAGAACTTCAGAGAACCAGGAGCACTGTTTTAAAGACGTCCTTCTCCCCTTTCACTAACGCACATCACATCACATCACCGTCCAGATTTATTTCTTTTTTTTATTTGACTTTTTATTTCTGAAGAGATTGTGATACAAAGCCAAGAACTGTGTCCATGTGTGGATTTAGTGCCAGCGAGGGGATAAAAAGGTCAGTCTGTGAGTCTGAACAAGCCGAATGTAGCATACAGGTCAGAGACGTGACGCAGGCCGAGAACAAACAACCAAAGGTTTATTTAGAGAGAAACTGAGAAGCCACTGAAACCGTGTCCCAAAAGGCTCTGAACACCTCGCTAAAGCTCATGAACACTTTCGTTTGAGTGTTTCTGCAAAGTTCATAAAGTTCAGATGAGTCTGCGTGTGGTACGAGCAGTGAAATGGCATGACCCGAGTGAACCTGTGTATTCTATAGCTGATATTATGTATTACATCAGATCACAGCGCTGTTGAAGTCTGGGTTCTAATTGGTCAGAAGGTGTTGATTGATATTCTCTAACACCACTTTGTTCTAATATGTTTTGGTTTCTATAGTAACAGCACATTCACAGGGACCTGTACGTCCATATAATTTGAGTTAAAAAAAAAAAAACAAAACCATACGCATATAATCACTGATTGTGGAGTTTTTTGTAACATGTATGGAAGGAGTCTCCAGTGTCAGCGCTTTGTAACAGTCAGAGTTAAAGCTGTAACTTTTCACCATCTTCAGAACAGAAGAGTTTTTTTATGAAGATAAGAACCCTTAACTATCTGATGAACTTTTAAACAACTCTTCTTTTTTTATATATAAGTAAATGCATGGTACAGTATAACCCTCAAATTACCGCTCGTTATTTTCTTCTTAGTGCTTAGAAACTGTCAGAGGTTTCACATTTAGCTCGTTGGTACAATGTCGGGTTCTTAAAGGGTTATCTGGATAATTAAGGGTTCATGGGCTCCTGAAAGAGTTCTACTTGGATCCCTTGTGGACGCAACCCTTTCTGAAGGGTTCTACAACGTGATGTGACAACTGAATTCATGATGGTTCGTTTGATTCGGACACTTTTGGAAAATTAAGGAAACCCTTGAAGAACCCTTAAAGACTGCTCCAAGCACCAAGACGGCTAAAGTGTTAAAAGCATGACAGGTTCTAGGTCTTAAGAGGAAAATAATTACCATTCATTTTGAGTTTGTACCGTACACCTACCTGTTTAATACTTACACTATTAGAAGAGGTTCTTCAGGGCTTCTTTATGACCATTCAGGGGATAGTAAAGCATCGTTCACTTCCAGAAAAGTTCTACTTGGAGACCTGAATGGAAGACACTTTGTTGTAGGGTTATACAAAGAACACGTATGTTTTTTCTGCATGTAATCATATTAGATTGTTCCACTTCTACTTTATTTTGAAGCTCTTATTAAAACATGAATGACTCATGCAGGGTTCTGGGCGATGTTTGAGTCATCAGCTGTATGATAACGCCACATTGCCAGCGTCACATTTTAGAGAAAGCCCAAAGGAAGCACGGATGACTAATGCAGCCACCCAAACTATAAGACGTTGACAAGGATGACCTAAAAAACCTGTGACGGTTCTCTCTGCAGCGATTTCATGCAGCTCTTCAGCATTCTGTGTTTATTTTATAAAAGTGATATTATATCCGGAAGAGCATCCTGAAGCCAAAAGTTCTTCCCCTCTGTTAGTCATTTCATTGTGCAGAACGTTTGCCAGCAAGAAGCACCAGTGTTGCATCACTTGCGTGTTTATCCTTGTTCCCGTTCCCCTTGCAGGTTACGTAACCAATACTGCAAGCAGGAAAAGCACAGCTTTAATCTTCGGCTCGGAGATTACTACGGAAACCAAAAAGATGGCAGGACGACCTCTTCGTTTAAACATGCTACATGCAAGCGTGAGTTTCTTAACGGCGAGGTGACATAAGGATGGAATAGTTTAAACGTTCTGTCACAATCAAAAATACTGTTAATGCTGCTTTGCAAACTGGACCCAAGTTCATCCATCTTGAGTAAACGATTTCTTCTGGTCAAGGCAGTGGATCCAGAACACGTCTAGAAACATACTCACACACATTCAGCCCGGGGTAATTTAGCATAGCTGATCCAAGCTCCGGCATGTCGGGAGGTTGGAGGAAACCTGAGAACCCGGAGGAAACCCACACAGACACGGGGAGAACATGCGACGCTCAACACAGGCGATAAGGATCGATACACTGCAGGTAACTGTGTCAGAAAGCTGCAGGTTTACAAAGATAGGAATCGGATGCATCTTGGGAATTGTTGTGGAAATGTTTGGGACGGCATTTTTTAAATGTATTTTTTATCTGTACATGCCACGTTCCCTCTTGAGCAGCGTGATTTAGCTCCATTCAGCTTTGTGAGCAATGAGATGAAGGGAAAAAACCGGAAGCAGATTTGGTGTAAAACGTATGTTTACATGGTTCGTCCCAATCGTTAAATCCCTGACAGTAATCCTTGTACACAATATTATTAGTGTGATATTTGAAAATGAATGAAAGCGCAACATTGCTCATAGTGCAAACATAGACGAGTAATCTGTAAGATGGAAGACTGTATGATGTCAAACAAACAACGTTTACGTTTACACTACAATGAAAACTATTATCTTCTGTAATTACTTTCAAATCTTAAAAGCACATGTTCCCATGGGAAAGTGCTGTGGACATCCAACACCCAAGCCAGTGGTAAAGCTGGCCTTGTGTTTATGAATAGAGAGGGCACTCCAGAGCACAGAGCCACTATAGATTCTTTTTTTATGCAATATGTGCTGACCTCTAGTGGACAAAATTATCTCTCTCTCTCTTTCTCTTTCTCTCTCTCTCTCTCACACACACACCCACCCACCCACCCACACACACACACACAACAAATTAAAGGGGAAAAAACTAAGTGTGCTGACTGTTACAAAGCTGACACTGGAGACTCCTTCCTTAACCATTAAATAAACACGTCCTCAAAGAAAACGTCACCATGATCAACAATCAGTAGTGCAAAACTGTACTTTGTTTCCATACTTCCAGATGCACTACTGTCAGAGCTGCTCTTATAGAAAACTAATCAACACCTTCTGACCAATCACAATCCAGAACCCAACAGCGCTGACCCAGATATGGCGGATTATGTCCAGGTTCATAAATGTTTGTGTTCTCCTCACACTCCACCCTGAAGCTCTTACAACGATGTGTTTAGCTGCATCAAGCTTACAGACGGTAGAGTTTAAGTCTCCTTCCTGCTGTCATCCGTGACGTCTTCAGGGGGTTTCAGGTTGTTGTTTTTTTCCTCTCGAGATGCGACTGGTGACACGAACCCAGAGACAAACAAAACCACGGTTATATTAACAGACAGCAGGACGTGTACACGCTTCTACTCTGAAACACAGGCATGCCACAACTGTAAATAGTTTATACACAGCATGAATTGATTCTTCAGAAACACAACATAATCAGCGTTGCGCTCATTTTCCCGTCAAAGCTGGTGTGGTTGATTTCGCAGGTCAGGCCCTTGACACTGACGTGTGTGTCATCTTTGTGGGGAAGATACAGATACTGTCGGTGTGACTGCATGGAAGAATGGAGGACAGCGCTTCAAGACGTGCTTCACTGGCAACGTTCTGAAAAAAAAAACATCATATAATATCGTTTATGTGATTTCTTTTTTAAAAATGCATTTGGTTATAAATTTAATCAATCATTATCTTAATCAATCATTAAGAAAAAAAGTTGGGCAGTGGTGGCTCAGTGGTTAAGACATTGGGCTACTGATCAGAAGGTCATGAGGTCAAACCCCATCACTGCCAAGCTGCCATTGCTGGGCCCTTGATCAAAGCTCTTAACCCTCAACTGTTCAGATGTATAATCGAGATCAATGTAAGTCTCTCTGGATAAGGGCATCTGCCAAATGCCATAAATGTAAATGTAAGAATCCTACTTGACCTCTCTGCTGCTTTCGACACTGTGAACCATCAGATCCTCCTGTCAACTCTCTCCAGCCTGGGCATCACTGGAACGGTTCTGCGCTGGGTGGAATCCTATCTCTCTGACAGATCCTGACAGGTATCATGGAGGGGAGGTATTTCTGAAACTCAGCAACTCACAACTGGCGTTCCACAGGGGTCAGTTCTGGGTCCACTCCTCTTTTCTATCTACACTACATCTCTAGGGCAGGTGATTGAGTCTCATGGCTTCTCATATCATTGCTATGCTGATGACACCCAGCTCCATTTGTCCTTCCAGCCTGACGATCCATCCGTCTCTGCACACATCTCTGCTTGCCTTTCGGACATCTCGGTCTGGATGAAGGAAAACCATCTTAAGCTTAACCTGGGAAGATCTGAGCTTCTTATGATCCCAGCCTGTCCCTCAATCAACCACAACCTCACTGTACAGCTCGGCTCACTCACACTCATGCCAACCAGGACGGCCAGGAACCTTGGGGTGATTCTTGATGACGGCTTGACCTTTACAGACCATATCTCAGCAACTGCAAGGTTCTGTAGGTTCATCCTTTACAACATCAAGAAAATTCGACCCTACATCACCGAACAGGCTTCACAGATACTAGTCCAGGCTCTTGTTATTTCTAAACTGGACTACTGCAACTCACTGCTGTCAGGCCTCCCAGCCAGCTCCATCAAACCTCTTCAGATGATTCAGAATGCGGCAGCGCTATAATGGCTGACCCTGCACTCTGACCCCAATTTCCTAACATGCTGGGGTATGTGAAGAAAACAATTTCACTGTGCTCGACTGTATATGTGACCAATAAAGACTCATTATCATTTAATATTTATGGAAGCAGTCTCCAGTGTCAGCGATTAGAAACAGTAAAGCTGTAGTTATGAATGGATAAACAATTCAAATGCAACCTGTTGATTGCTGATTCTTTTCTTAAAAAGACAGCACAATACAGAGTGATTTTGTGTGTGTGTGTATTTTTTTTAGATTTGTTCATCTATGCCATCTTGCTGTGTGTCACCTCAGCTTTCTGTACTGGTCTATAAAAAATACCAAAGGTTTTTTAACTGTGAAGCCGTGGTTTTCCTGTGAGCTGGTGTGAGAAGGCTCTCGCTCTCATCTGTGGTCTCACTCTGTCTGAGAAATGGTACGGTCTGTCTTCCTAATTTTCTGTTTCTGAAGGTTTGTATTCATTTATGAAGCATTCATACGTATTTATATGTATATTAAATGTAGCTTTACACCAGCTACGTATGGAGACACTGTGGAGTTTTCAGGTGGACCGTTTTGGGTTTTTCTTCTGATCTAAAATGATCTTTTTCTAGATATTAAGACCAGAATCTCGGTGCTTTAGCTTCATCCAGTGAGTGTGAAATGGCGCTGATCATCCTTCTCCTCTTCCTCCATCTGATTCAGGACATTCACCTGCAATGTGAGTCTTGTTTTTTATCTTTATTTTAAAGTAGATATTATGAAAGTTATTTCTTATACAGATGTATTGGATAGTGTTTGCATGATATTAACTTTAAGAGTGAGAGAGCGCTTAAAGTGATGCTCGCTCGACCATTTAACAGTGAAGTGGTGCTTCCTAAATATGATGTTTATAGGAAGCAGGTAAAACATGAGCCATTACGTATTCTTAAAAAATTCAAAACCGAAATTTCACGCAAATCACATTTCATTAGCACCGAGATGAAGAGGAGAGGGACATGGAGTTTAAAACTTTCTTCTTTTTTGTCCACTTTTAGCAGAATAAAAGTCATCCATTTTGACTCTTGATTCTTTATTCTGCTGTTGTGTCAGAAAAGTGACGTGATAACAAATAATTGCTTCTAACACATAAATTCAGCTTCTAACACATAAATTCCCAAGCTTTATCTCCCCTTCAGGTAACTTTAATACAAAGCTTTGGTCTGATTACGCACACAAACCAGCTCATACTGCAAAATAGTCCATCAGTAAAAACGCTGCACTCTGAAACACAGGATAAATATATAATTAGGAATAACCGAATATGCTTTAAAAGAACCTGTCTACATTTCCCCCAGTTTTATGTCATGTACTAACACTAAAGAGAGACTTCTGTTCAATTCATTTGAGTCATTTGGCAGCTAAGACATTTTAATAACGTGATGGTGTTTTCGTGATGCAGCTTTGGCTTTGACATTTACTCTTTGATTTCTTAATTCCAGTTATGTTCAGTGTGTGTATTAAGTGGACTGTGTGTGTGTGTGTGGTTGTAGATGTTCCTCAGCCCCAGCTGTCCGTGACTCCTGAAGTTCTCACAGAGAGAGGATCAGTGCAGATTCACTGTCATGTTCCAGACAATGTTAAAGTGTCTCAGTGTCATTTCTACCCAGAGAGAGACAACACAAATCTAAAACTCTCTCCATCATGTCAGCTCTCAGTCACTGGTTCTGAACTGATCAGGTGGACAGGACGAAGTTCTCCGGGAACACTTCATATTACTTGTTACTACGCTGTGGATAACTCTGTTCGTACTGCTTCTCCTCACTCTCTCCCAGCTCCAGTCACAGTGCTGAGTAAGCTCTACATTACATTTGATGTCTATTACTGTCTGCTTTAATCATGTTTCTAATTCACACTTGAATTTATTACCACAACATGAACGTCTGTAACAGTTAATACCTCTTTTCTACACATCCATTATAGTGCTATATATTTATTTATATCTTTTGTTTATTCCTCTGCAGATCAGAAACCGAGACTAAACGTCAGTCGTGATGATCAGTTTGATGAATTCAGATTTGTGTGTGAAATATCAGGGTCAGAGTCAGTAACTGCTGATTTTAGCTGTAATCTCTACACTGGAGAAAATCCTCAGCTTTTCCTAAACCAAAGATCTCAAAAGGGAAACTCTGTGAAGGTTTGTAGATTTAAAGCACAGAGAGACGCTGTGTTTAATCGTCTGCAGTCAGTAAAGAGTCGTGAAGTGAGCTGTGATTATTCACTGATCTCTGACCCGACTGCTCGCTCTCTAATGAGTGATAAACACAACATGATGCGTAAGTTATAATAAACAAATTATGTATTCCATTACTTTATACCTTTGAATAATTTGAACTCATTTTCATTTCATCCTTTGTCAGATTTCTTTACTACCACAACAACAGCAACAACAACAACAGCAACAACAACAACAACAGCAACAACAACAACAACAATAATGAGTGATAAACACAACATGACACGTAAGTTACATTTAATCACATGACTTAATGTTTAATTGAATTACTTTTATTCATTTGATTTGTTTGAATTTATTTACGTGTTTTTCATCAGGTTTCTTTCCTACACCAACACAGCCGTCCATCACTGCTGAGAAATCCACTGCATGTGAGTTCATTTTATTTTATTTACTGCTGTTTAGTTCTGTTACGCTTTTTTTATAACTGAAGTTTAATCTGCGTTGTGTTACACATTTTAAGATGTGTGTGTAATGTGTATGTAATATAATGTGTATTAATGTCTGCTTATAATTTACATTTATAGTAAAATCATATTGTATTTTCATTACTTTATATTTTTAAAGCATTTTAACCCCTTTGCATGTCAGATTCCTCTTCTGAATCAACACCGCAGTCCATCACTACACAGAAATCCACTGCAGGTCAGTCATTCAAGTTTAATGTGCATTATGTTAGAACTGTGTGATGTTCATTTTACTTTGGTCATTTGATTTGTGTAAGTAATGCAGTAACATTTGAGGTGTCTTTTTATTGTTAACCAACCAGCAGGATCGTCCTAAAGGTACATCATTCTGATGTATCATTAATATCAATATCACCTGCATTGTATTTATTCTCATATCATTTGTAAACATAACACTGTCTTGATTGCTAACTGTTCTGAAATGTTCTTTATTGTTCACACTTCAGTAGATAGAAAACTGACTCGTATTTGAGGATTCAGGGTTTTTCCCAGCTAACAGAACACATACGACATTCTTTATGTAGCATTACAAAAATAATGTTCAGAAAGACATGTAGCATTATAATTTTCCTAGAACGCTTCTCACATATTGTTCCAACACTATGGCGACGACAGTGTTAATGTTCCTACAGCTGAAAATGTTGCAGCAAAGAACATTCTGAAATGTTACACAAAAACCTCTTAAAACACCCGGAGAACCGGACCGACTGCACGCTATAGGAACCAGAAGTTCTTCAGAACCAAAACATTCAGAAAAGATTCTGCGAGCTTATTACTGCTAGTTTGTTTTGCAGACATTCCACAACACTAAACGTAACTAGGAATGGAAAAAAGTACTAGCTTTCCTACAACCAAAATTCCAAAAAAGTTGGGACAGTATGGAAAACGCAAATAAAAACAGAGGAGTGATTTGTAAATGTACTTTGACTTGTTTTTAAACAGAACACGTATAAAGACGTATAAAGGTATTTGATGTTTTACCTAATCAACTTTTTTTTTTTTTGAAGATAAATGTTTATTTTGAAATTGATGCATGCACTTTCCAAAAAAGTTGGGACGGGGCACTTTAGGCCTAATAACGATGAGAGAAGTTGAAATAAGAAGGTGATGTGAAACAGGCGAGGCAATCGTCTAATAATAGTATATAAGGAACCTCCAAAAAAGGCCTAGTCCTTCAAGAGCAAGGATGGGTTCAGCTTAATAAGTGTTATGAAAAGAAAAGGTGATGTTACACAGGGGTAAACAGTCGACTGTCCCAACTTTTTTGGAGTGTGTTGCAGTCATCAGATTTAAAATGAGTGTACATTTTCATGTGTTAATAATGTCTTTTCAATATAGTACAGGGTGAATTGAATTTTCAAATGACTCTTTTTGTTTGTTTTTTTGTATTTTCCATACTGTCCCAACTTTTTTGGAATTGGGATTATACATTAATAAATAAAAATGGGCATTTCTGGCACGTTGCTGTGGTATAAGAGGAATAAAACAGTCGGGGGCGTGTTGTTATGGGAACGTCGGAGTGTTAACAGTAACTGCACTTCATCACACCACCTCGTCTCTCAGTATTTTACTATAAGAGCCCCGTCCAACAGTCAGGAACTGTTAATGATCTAATGATCCAATATCTTATCAAATATTAACACAGACTGTTTTCATTTTATTCAGGATCGCTGCCTACCGTACTGTCAGTCACCGGTGTGTGTGTTTTACTGGCTGGACTGATGAGCTTCTGTCTCTGCGTGTGTAGCAGTAAGTCTTTAACTTCATCTTTTAGCAAAATCTTGATTGTGTTGATAATTATGACATGACTGAACGTGTTTTTGTTTCTTAGACAAGCAGAAGACTGAGAGGTTAGAAATTTATTGTGTTCAGCTGAACTGCGTATTATTAAATCCTGATTTTATCACATCTAAGCATCTAATAGCCGTGTATATCTGTGTGGATTATCTTCAGCAGATGTAAATTGAACACGACCCACCGTGATCAGGGTACATTTATCACTTTCTTACCAAGCTGGAAAAGTCCAAAAGCCATAAACGACAATTTAACTAAGCACACGTCCACTGAGTTTAAGTAGATTTAAAAGTATTGTTTTTTGTTTTTTTCAGGAGTCATGATGTCCGTGCTCAATATGAATAATGTGAGTAGCATTTCTGTCTTATGAATAATAAATTGTAACTCACTATCAGTTTCAGTTAATGCAATGTTAAGGACTGAAGAATAAGAAAGTCTAACAGACTTTTTCCTGATGTTTAGTCCGGCTCAGAAGCTGCTGAAACTTATTCTGTGATCAGCTCAGTACCCTTACCGTCCCTGCCTTTAGGTAAATTATACAGTACAAACTCATACACATAACATCACTTACTTAATAGTGCTTTACAATAAACACACAACACAAGCACTAAGAGGTAAAGAGTAGAAAGAAATTGGGTTAAAACTACCCCAAACATCCAGTGACTTACAGTGAATCCGGGAAGTATTCACAGCGCTTCACTTTCCCCACGTTTTGTTATGTTACAGCCTTATTCCAAAATGGATTCAATTCATTATTTTCCTCAAAATTCTACAAACAATACCCCATAATGACAACGTGAAAGAAGTTTGTTTGAAATCTTTGCAAATGTATTAAAAGTAAAAAACAAAAAAAGCACATGTACATAAGTATTCACAGCCTTTGTCATGACATTCAAAATTGAGCTCAGGCGCATCCTGTTTCCACTGATCATCCTTGAGATGTTTCTACAACTCTACTGGAGTCCACCTGTGGTAAATTTAGTTGATTGGACATTATTTGGAAAGGCACACACCTGTCTATATAAGGTCCCACAGTTAACACTGCATGTCAGAGCACAAACCAAGCCACGAAGTCCAAGGAATTATCTGTAGACCTCCGAGACAGGATTGTATGGAGGCACAGATCTGGGGAAGGGTACAGAAACATTTCTGCAGCATTGAAGGTCTCAATGAGCACAGCGGCCTCCATCATCTATAAATGGAAGAAGTCTGGAACCAGCAGGACTCTTCCTAGAGCTGGCCACCCGGCCAAACTGAGCGACCGGGAGAGAAGGGCCTTAGTCAGGGAGGTGACCAAAAACCTGATGGTCACTCTGACAGAGCTCCAGTGTGTCTCTGTGGAGAGAGGAGAACCTTCCAGAAGAACAACCATCTCTGCAGCACTCCATCAATCAGGCCTGAATGGTAGCGTGACCAGATGGAAGGCACTCCTCAGTAAAAGGCACATGACAGCCCGCTTGGAGTTTGCCAAAAGGCACCTGAAGGACTCTCAGACCAAAGATTGAACAAAGATTGAACTCGTTGGCCTGAATGGCCGCTCATCACCTGGCCAATACCATCCCTACAGTGAAGCATGGTGGTGGCAGCATCATGCTGTGGGGATGTTTTTCAGTGGCAGGAACTGGGAGACTAGTCAGGATCGAGGGAAAGAAGAATGCAGCATCCTTGATCAGAGACATCCTTGATGAAAACCTGCTCCAGAGCGCTCTGGACCTCAGACTGGGGCGAAGGTTCATCTTCCAACAGGACAACGACCATAAGCACACAGCCAAGATAACAAAGGAGTGGCTACAGGACAACTCTGTGAATGTCCTTGAGTGGCCCAGCCAGAGCCCAGACTTCAACCCCATTGAACATCTCTGGAGAGATCTGAAAATGGCTGTGCACCGACGCTCCCCATCCAACCTGATGGAGCTTGAGAGGTCCTGCAAAGAAGAATGGGAGAAACTGCCCAAAAATAGGTGTGCCAAGCTTGTAGCATCGTTCTCAAAAAGACTTGAATCTGTAATTGGTGCCAAAGCTGCTTCAGCAAAGTATTGAGAAAGGGCTGTGAATACTTATGTACATGTGCTTTTATGTTTTTTATTTTTAATAAATTTGCAAAGATTTCAAACAAACTTCTTTCATGTTGTCATTATGGAGTATTGTTTGTAGAATTTTGAGGAAAATAATGCATTTAATCCTTTTTTCAATAAGGTTGTAACATAACAAAATGTGGGAAAAGTGAAGCGCTGTGAATACTTTCTGGATGCACTGTACCCTGTGGATAATCTATAAGGAGATCTGAACCATGCAGGCTAATCAAACTTTGTAAACAAAGACCGAAGTGGAACTCAGACACCGGATATAATATTAAACAGCTTGCAGAAATGCTCAGGGAAAGCGTAAAACCCTCTCTAAGAGTCGAGGTGAAGGAACTGTTTAAATCCACTGAACAAATGAAGGTGAAACACGTAACAGGAGCATTCAGTACTCAGGTATTATTAAACACAATCCATTCATTTTTCCAGCTGATGGATAATTGTTGTATTTAAGACAGTTTTATAGCATCAAAACATATTTAGGGGGTTTCTCCCTCTTCAAATAAAATAAATAAATAAATCTAGTCCAGTAAAGGTTGTAATTATAGAATATACTGATGAAGTGTAATCAATATGTGTAACTAACATTTAGAATTATAACTTAGAAGCATAATCTAATAATCAGTATTAGTTAATCCTCCTGTACCTTTCTGCACAGCAATACATTCACATTAGACATTCGCTGAAACTGCTTTTGTAAGTAAACGACCTTGAGGCCCGATACTGATTATCGAGTTAGGATAGGGCCTCAGGAAGGGAGGCAGATATCAGCTACAGTAGGATGGCAGACAGAAGCTCATTGAGACATTGAGAAGGGAGTTTTGGTCAGAGAAAAACAAAAAACAAAAGACTGAGTTTCTGAGTGAAACCTTTTTTATTATTATTTATTTAAAGGAAACCTTGTCCTCATAAAACCTTTTTAAGAAAAGCAACTAACTGCTCATGCTCCACACATCTAAGATATTATATAGACATGAATAATTCATTGTGGGGAAGGAGGTTGAAGGTTTGTTTCTAATGAGAAAAGCTAAAACCCCGTCTAAGATGAGCTCGCTGTTGCAGAGAGGTATAAAAGGGCATGTGCGTGTTTGCATAATTTGGACTTTCTGCAGATTGTCTCACTTTACTGTTTCAATAAAGTTTGATTATGTTTTGGCCTCTACAAACCCTTTTATCTGTGAAGTTTTTTTAACTTAGACTGGAAAGATTTTTTTCCACTACATAATGCAGCCAAAAGAAACTGTTTTATAATCTGAAAGTCATGTCACTATGAGACACTTTAAACACGATGTGAATTTTCAGACACCAGTGGAGACATAAAAGTGGATTCTAAGAAAACAGTGGTGAGTAGCGTTTTGCTATCAGTTACTGGATAAACTGTTACACTGGTTTGTGGTCGGAGTTTCCATATTACAGACTTTGATGGCTTTCTTGGCTTCATTTCTACTGCACAGGCAGGCTTTGTCTGCAGCAGCAGAACTACACATGAAAGCATCGCTTTACTTGACAAGTCAACAATACATTTTTATTTAAAAGACACTTCTAATAACTGACATCTTATTTTGTTTTAACAGGTCGACATGTATCATGTGTATAGCTCCATCCCTGACACACACGTGACCACCAATGACGCAGTGTACAGCCTGCTGCAGATGCACTGATGTATATTACACCTTAATGAATGTAAATAGTTATTTACAGTATTATTCTTATACCTGTTATGCCTTAACATGTGCTTTAATTGAATAGCTTGCTTTTGGATTTGAAATGAATTTACTGCTGCTGGCTTGTAACTGCGATGTCACTGAATGGAGCTCAAGGCTGAGTCCAGATTAATAAAGAGCTGATGGTTTTACAGTTGCTTCATGAATAAGTTTCACCAGCTGAAAGAGAAAAGCCACGAGTAGAGTCAGAAATAAACCTGAGCGCTATGCTAGCACTGACTGGCGTGCTGCAAACAATTATTTGCACACACACACACACACACACACACACACATATATAAAGTTCCACCCAAAGGAAACACTTCATTACTATTGTTTTTTTAAATTATTATTTTTACACTCCTACAGCAGTTTCTGAATCTTGCTTTTTCCCATCCACAGCCTTTCTTCAAAACTAGCCTAGTTTGGGGTGAAAATTGCGGCCTTATCTCTTAAAGTGATGTAAAGGAGTGTAATAACTTAAAGGTGATGTTTATTCATGCATGATGTCACTTCTTCTATCTCTAGATTTATATAAAATATAAAACGTTTCATTAAAATGCACGTTAAGCCGATCACGTGACCAGTGCGCGTTTCCTGGGGTGCAACGTTAATTGATGTCCCACCAACAACAACAAACCTTATGACTTTAAAAAGGCGACGCGCTGGTTTGCAAATGAAGGCCTTTTAAATACCAGAACAAGATGATATTAACACAAATAATATTCGCAAAACATCAGAGGTTTAAACCGCACAAACTCTCCTAATGACGCCGCTGCTATCTAAACAAACATGTACAGCCTAGGACTTGACATAAATGAACCACAGAACCGTTCCGCAGTACCGGGATGTGTCCGCTAGAGGGCAGGAGAGACTTCACTGAATGCCCAGGTGTCGATTTAATACCTAATGCGTGACCGTGCAAAAGTTTGCACACCCATAGGGTGAAACAAAGCAGTAAAGACAAAAACATTGTAGTTTGAAGCAACAAGGCATTTAGTGTATGTTTCACAGATGTTCCTTAAATATCACAGATAAAATAAAATACATTACAGTGAAAGAGCATCCAAAAGCTGTTATAAAATAATTCATAAATAAAGACAAATAGTTGTCAGAGACTTTTTATATTGTAATAATAAAGACGCAAAGTTTTGAACTAGTTTTCTATAACCTGCACATCACAGGTTTATATTAAAGCACTCTTTCTAATACTTTATTGTTTCTATAGTAACCGCTCATTCACTGGGATGATTTTTTGTTTTAATTGTTGATATGGAAAAGTTTTATGTAAGGATGTGTTTGTATATGATTTATGGAAGGAGTCTCCAGGGTCAGAGCTTTGTAACAGTAAAGCTGTAGCTATAAATGGATTTAAAAAAAGTCTCATTTTTAATAAGTTCCATTTTGTAAGAGGAATAAAACACTTGGGGACGCGCTGTTAGACGAAAAGATTCAAAGTTGGCTTAGTAACTGTAAGTCAGCTTCATCTCACCAACCTGTTGTTGATTATTTTCCCAAAACAGCACAACACAGAGTGTTTATTCTTTACTTATGGTTAACGTATTGATGTAGTCACTACAGTTTTGCCTCTTTGTGAACTGCACATTGTATAAATGATTTTTATTAATTGATGTATTTGTGATTTTGCAGATTTCTTCATCTATAACGTAATAAACATCTTGCTGAGTGTCAGCTTTCTGTACTGGTCTATAAAAAATACAAACGTTTTGTTCTCACAGGACTGTGAGCGTGTTGAGGTGATGGTGGTGGATATTTATACCTCATGTGCTCAAGACATAAAGTAAAAAAACTGAGCTGAAATGACAAGTGTATTTTTATGGTAAGCCGTGGTTTTCCTGTGAGCTGGTGCGAGAAAGGTCTCTGTCTCGTCTGTGGTCTCACTCTGTATGAGAAATGGTACGGTCTGTCCTCCTAATTTTCTCTTTCTCAAGGTTTGTTTTCATATATGAAGCATTCATACATATAAATATGTATGTAGCAAGTGGCTCGTTTGTAGCAACTACGCCACCTCGAGAAAACGGGGAAAACAACCTAAACAAAGACGATCCACTTAGAACAGGCAAGAGGCATGGGTTTCCATACAAAAATATTTTATTTTGAAGTTAAAGACTGGCCAAGAATTATAAAAAAACAAACAAACAAAAATACCCAGCAACCAACACAGTCAGGCGTTGGTCAAATAAAACAGTCACAAGAAGAAATTAATAATCATAGGAGAACTGAGGCCTCCTATATGAAGGGCAGGCTAGTCCCACAGCACCAGCTATACAAAAGGGAAAAGAACCCCACCAATCAGAATCATACCCACAAAATTCACTGCAAATAAACACAGCAATAATAATAACAACCCTTAGTTAAATAAAGCCTAAAGTGCAGCAAAGAACTCCCCCCAGCCTCAGGAAGCACTCAGCTCCTACAAGGAGAAAACAAAAACACAAGAAAAAAAATCAATTCCAATATGCTCAAAGCAGGCAAACAAACAAAAAAAAATAATAACAAAAGACAACACTTACTGTCACAAAAATCAGATAACCCCGAGCTCAAACTGATTACAGGTAGCAAGTTTACCAAGACTGACCAAAACCTACCACATAGCAGTACAGCACAATTGATAAAGACTGTTACAACACAGCTGAACTGGAAAAAAACTGATCTTAGTGACAGTTACCAACACAAATAAAGCAAAATATCAAAACAAGGAAACACAAAGCAAAGCAAAACAAAGCAAAGCAAAATAAAGCGAAAATAAAGCAAAGCAGCCCAAAGCAGCAACGTGGCTCCGCAAGTGAGGGGGAGGAGCCATACCGAAACGACCACACCTCACTCAGCCAGCTGGCGCTCCGACCGGGGCGAAGTTAAACTGCCACGCTACACCGATGGGAGCCTTGACGGCACACCGCACTGAGAGTGAGCAGCACACCACCCATGCACACAGTCTCGGTAGCCCAACGTCACACTCTGTAGTCCGTAGCAACGAAAGGAAGGGGCGGGGTTTCGACCATGACGCATTCCATGAGGCATAAACAACTTATATACTGTGGTAGGGAGAGAGCCCATTGGCCACGTAGTTAATAAGGGTGACGTTTTAATCACGGCACACCTCACTACATGTATATTAAATGTAGCTTTACTTCAGCTATGTACGGAGACACTGTGGAGTTTTCAGGTAGTGTAACGTCCCGAGACGTAAGGGAGTTGAGTGCGGATGCAAATGCAGATAAAGACCTTTTATTAAGGAGGCAGGCAGACAAATTCAAAACGTGACACAGAGACGTAGTCAAAAACAGGCAATGGGCTGGGAGATTTGCAACCAGGTATAAACTGGGCTAGGTGGGAATCGACGCGAGAAACACGGTATGAACCATGACGCTATATATAACTAGGTAAAGCACTATACTCAATACTGCGCAAAGTGTCCAGGGAACGAGGGGTTTATATCACAAATGTAATCAAGGGTGAATACAGATAGCTGAAGCCAATGTAGACACACCTTCGGACAACAACCAATGACTAAACGGGGGCGGAGACAGAACATAATCAAAACAAACACACGTGTCCACAGAAAACAAATTCCCAGTCATCAAACAATCGAAAAGCATGCGTTCGCTGAGCGCTCGCGCACCTAGCTCATCCACACCCGTGCACACGCGCTCGCGCTCCGGCTTTCCGAGCACGCTGCAACCTGCAGCGCTGTCTCAAGGGGGAATCGTGACAGGTGGACCGTTTTGGGTTTTTCTTCTGATCGAAAATGATCTTTTTCCAGATATTAAGTAAAAAACATTGCTAAGCATTTAATATCCAGATGTTTAATATTGTTCCACTTAGCGCTTAATGTGAAGCTGTTGTAGTGATGCGTCTCAGATATGTCCGATTGTGCATTTATAAAAAATCATCACTAAATGCACTTCTATAATTTCAAGATGTCAAGGTTTAAACTTAGCTGATGTTACCTTTATTACAAAGCATCGGTCTGATTACACATGAACCAGCTCATTTTACAAAATAATCCAGCATAATAAAAGCTTTGCTATCTGAAACACAGGATAAATGAATAATGATGTGTATAAAGAACCTGTCTGCATTTCCCCCAGTTTTATTTCATGTACTAACACTAAAGAGAGATGTACACGCAAATAGATCACGCTAATGACATCTTGGCAAGTGGGAATGATCTTGAATACAGTCAAATTTATCATTACAATAAAACAAACCTGCTTCTAGACTTTTTTAAAGACTAATTTCAAGTTTTAAATTTTCTGTTGTCAGACCATTTTGCTCATTTAAAAAAAGATCTAGAAAAAAGACAAATTATCTGCCAAAGGAAGACGGTCACATGATCCTTGTAATGAAGGTTAGGACGCAAGTGCAGATAAAGACTTTTAATAAAGAGAGGCAGGCAGACAAATCCAAATCATGCGACAATAGCGTAGTCGAAAAAACAGCCAATGGGTCAGGCGATCTACAAACAGGTATAGGCTAGAGACGAGAGGAGACGAGACGGGACGGGACGATGGACCAGGGTATAGACGCTTGATACAGTGATAACACTAATACTTCTCAAAGAGTGAATGCCTAGAAAGTCCTTTTAAAGGTGGTGTGATTGTGTGTGAGATCGGATGCAGGTGTGCGTGATTAGAATGAATGAGTGTTCTGGGAATTGCAGTCCATGGCGGCCATGTTTGTAGGCCGCAGTGCAGGATGGGAAATGTAGTCACTGGTTTGCTGTGATATGACAAAGACGAAAATCCAAAAATAGCTTTAATAATCTTATATTCGGTTTCCTGTAATTTCATAAAAAGAAAATGTGAATAAATTTGACTTCATTCAAGATATTTCTAAAATTCACTTGTTCATTTTTTTAAACATTTTGTGCATTTCTTTAGACTTGCGTTAAACTAATTTTAGTCATTTGACAGCTATTAAATATTCTAATAGCAGCATTTCCTCTTGTTTTCAAAAGTCCAGATATTTCAGTGTGACACTGCATACAGTGTGTATTAACTACACAGTTTGATCAAATAAGTTCTGATATTAAACATATTTATGAAGGGAGACTGGAGGTGAAAGTCATTAAGACAGAATCACAATACACAACAAGACAGAAATTGTTATAAGTTAGAGTAATTACAGTGTTGTGTATAGAACTAAACAAACACATTGAAGCTCTTCGTTTAGTTATGTGTAACCTGCTCAGAAGTGAGTCTGTGAACTTGAGCAGGGTGGAGAGCTGAGCGTTCTGTTAAACACTAGACTACGTGGTTTTCCTGTGACTTAAATGACCTGCTTCCTGATTTTATTACTCTTGAAACGAGTGTCTCGATGCTTTCACTTCATCCAGGAGCTGTGAAATGGCGCTGCTCGTCCTCCTGTTCTTCTTCCATCTGATTCTGGACATTAACTCTCAATGTGAGTCGTTATTGTGGTGCTGTGAGTTCAGTGATTTGTTCTAATAGATGTTTACAAATAATTCTAGAGATTTTGAGAGATACTTCTGCATGTTCAGTTTGATGTTCAGTGTGTGTATTAAGTGGACTGTGTGATTTGTGTGTGTGTGTGTGTGTGTGGTTGTAGATGTTCCTCAGCCCCGGCTGTCCGTGACTCCTGAAGTTCTCACAGAGAGAGGATCAGTGCAGATTCACTGTCATGTTCCAGACAATATTAAAGTGTCTCAGTGTCATTTCTACCCAGAGAGAGACAACACAAATCTAAAACTCTCTCCATCATGTCAGCTCTCAGTCACTGGTTCTGAACTGATCAGGTGGACAGGACGAAGTTCTCCTGGAACACTTCATATTACTTGTTACTACGCTGTGGATAACTCTGTTCGTACTGCTTCTCCTTACTCTCTCCCAGCTCCAGTCACAGTGCTGAGTAAGCTCTACATTACATTTGATGTCTATTACTGTCTGCTTTAATCATGTTTCTAATTCACACTTGAATTTATTACCACAACATGAACGTCTGTAACAGTTAATACCTCTTTTCTACACATCCATTATAGTGCTATTTATTTATTTATATATTTTATTTATTCCTCTGCAGATCAGAAACCGAGACTAAGCGTCAGTCGTGATGATCAGTTTGATGAATTCAGATTTTTATGTGAAATATCAGGGTCAGAGTCAGTAACTGCTGATTTTAGCTGTAATCTCTACACTGGAGAAAATCCTCAGCTTTTCCTAAACCAAAGATCTCAAAAGGGAAACTCTGTGAAGGTTTGTAGTTTTACAGCACAGAGAGCCGCTGTGTTTAATCGTCTGCAGTCAGTAAAGAGTCGTGAAGTGAGCTGTGATTATTCACTGATCTCTGACCCGACTGCTCGCTCTCTAATGAGTGATAAATACAACATGACGCGTAAGTTATAATAAACAAATTATGTATTCCATTACTTTATACCTTTGAATAATTTTAACTTATTTTCATTTCATCTTTTGTCAGATTTCTTTACAACAACAACAACAACAACAACAACAACAACAATAACAACAACAACAACAACGACGAGTGATAAATACAACATGACACGTAAGTTACATTTAATCACATGACTTAATGTTTAATTGAATTACTTTTATACATTTGATTTGTTTGAATTTATTTACCTCTGATTTTCATCAGGTTTCTTTCCTACACCAACACAGCCGTCCATCACTGCTGAGAAATCCACTGCATGTGAGTTCATTTTATTTTATTTACTGCTGTTTAGTTCTGTTACACTTTTTTTTATAACTGAAGTTTAATCTGCGTTGTGTTACACATTTTAAGATGTGTGTGTAATGTGTATGTAATATAACGTGTATTAATGTCTGCTTATAATTTACATTTATATTAAATCAATTGTATTTTCATTACTTTATATTTTTAAAGCATTTTAACCCCTTTGCATGTCAGATTCCTCTTCTGAATCAACACCGCAGTCCATCACTACACAGAAATCCACTGCAGGTCAGTCATTCAAGTTTAATGTGCATTATGTTAGAACTGTGTGATGTTCATTTTACTTTGGTCATTTGATTTGTGTAAGTAATGCAATAACATTTGAGGTGTCTTTTTATTGTTAACCAACCAGCAGGATCGTCCTAAAGGTACATCATTCTGATGTATCATTAATATCAATATCACCTGCATTGTATTTATTCTCATATCATTTGTAAACATAACACTGTCTTGATTGCTAACTGTTCTGAAATGTTCTTTATTGTTCACACTTCAGTAGATAGAAAACTGACTCGTATTTGAGGATTCAGGGTTTTTCCCAGCTAACAGAACACATACGACATTCTTTATGTAGCATTACAAAAATAATGTTCAGAAAGACATGTAGCATTATAATTTTCCTAGAACGCTTCTCACATATTGTTCCAACACTATGGCGACGACAGTGTTAATGTTCCTACAGCTGAAAATGTTGCAGCAAAGAACATTCAGAAATGTTACACAAAAACTTCTTAAAACACCCGGAGAACCGGACCGACTGCACGCTATAGGAACCAGAAGTTCTTCAGAACCAAACCACTCAGAAAAGATTCTGCGAGCTTATTACTGCTAGTTTGTTTTGCAGACATTCCACAACACTAAACGTAACTAGAAATGGAAGAAAGTCCTAGCTTTCCTACAACCAAAATTCCAAAAAAGTTGGGACAGTATGGAAAACGCAAATAAAAACAGAGGAGTGATTTGTAAATGTACTTTGACTTGTTTTTAAACAGAACACGTATAAAGACGTATAAAGGTATTTGATGTTTTACCTAATCAACTGCATAGCTTTTTTTATTTTTTTTGAAGATAAATGTTTATTTTGAAATTGATGCATGCACTTTCCAAAAAAGTTGGGACGGGGCACTTTAGGACTAATAACGATGAGAGAAGTTGAAATAAGAAGGTGATGTGAAACAGGCGAGGCAATCGTCTAATAATAGTATATAAGGAACCTCCAAAAAAGGCCTAGTCCTTCAAGAGCAAGGATGGGTTCAGCTTAATAAGTGTTATGAAAAGAAAAGGTGATGTTACACAGGGGTAAACAGTCGACTGTCCCAACTTTTTTGGAGTGTGTTGCAGTGATCAGATTTAAAATGAGTGTACATTTTCATGTGTTAATAATGTCTTTTCAATATAGTACAGGGTGAATTGAATTTTCAAATGACTCTTTTTGTTTGTTTTTTTGTATTTTCCATACTGTCCCAACTTTTTTGGAATTGGGATTATACATTAATAAATAAAAATGGGCATTTCTGGCACGTTGCTGTGGTATAAGAGGAATAAAACAGTCGGGGGCGTGTTGTTATGGGAACGTCGGAGTGTTAACAGTAACTGCACTTCATCACACCACCTCGTCTGTCAGTATTTTACTATAAGAGCCCCGTCCAACAGTCAGGAACTGTTAATGATCTAATGATCCAATATCTTATCAAATATTAACACAGACTGTTTTCATTTTATTCAGGATCGCTGCCTACCGTACTGTCAGTCACCGGTGTGTGTGTTTTACTGGCTGGACTGATGAGCTTCTGTCTCTGCGTGTGTAGCAGTAAGTCTTTAACTTCATCTTTTAGCAAAATCTTGATTGTGTTGATAATTGTGACATGACTGAACGTGTTTTTGTTTCTTAGACAAGCAGAAGACTGAGAGGTTAGAAATTTATTGTGTTCAGCTGAACTGCGTATTATTAAATCCTGATTTTATCACATCTAAGCATCTAATAGCCGTGTATATCTGTGTGGATTATCTTCAGCAGATGTAAATTGAACACGACCCACCGTGATCAGGGTACATTTATCACTTTCTTACCAAGCTGGAAAAGTCCAAAAGCCATAAACGACAAAATGAATAAATAAATAAATAGAAACTCTGAGCTCTGAAGAAGCTCCACCCACTTCACACAATCACATCACGTCATATATCACTGAAAAGCTGTTTTCTGCTGTAAATGTTAGCTCATGTGACATTATGACATAGATGCCAGTTTCCTTTAGAAATCTTATAAAGATATACAGTAACCTTATGTGTTATCATAAATGACTACCGTGTGAAATGTCTCCTGTTGTTGTGTCTCTGTTGATTGGCTCTGTGATGTTAGGTCTCGACAGATTTACAGGTGAACACCAATCAGCTTTATGAAGTATTAATAAATCATTAAAAAAAAAAAATTACACTGAAAAGTCCAGCCACAATTTATTAAATCCACTTAATCATAATAAAAGAAATAAAACAGCACTGTATGTAATTAAAGATCTACTGGTGTTATTTAATCTTTCTTTTAAATACTTTTTATTTCAAAGCACTGCAGTGTTTTGTTTTTTTAAAATTTTTTTTAAGTTTTTTTTTTTTTTTTTTTTGCTAGAAGTTAAAGCTGAATGTGTGTGTGAACTGTTCCCCCTGCAGACGGTGATGAGGTTTACACAGAGGTGATGTATACACTCTCCTCTCAGCAGTTCTCAGAGGAAACACAGCTCCTTTCAGCTTCCTCTGAATGATGGACACTGAACAGCTTCTGTCTTCTGTCTCAGTTTAAAGTCTGAACTCAATAAACTCTTATTTGTTAAATAACACAAATGTTCCTAACAATTCATTTGATTCTCATGAATGCTTTTCACAGTCTGCCTTTATCATGAACCGTGTGTTTTCTAAAGGAAATCTGCAGGGTGAACTATTTTACTGTTGAATTTGAAACGCACAATAAATCATTTCATCAGAGATGCACTTTGAATCATCCGGGTATTGCTTCTTTATCTTTTATCTTCTTATAGTAACTGTGTTGAAGTTAATCCAACTATGTAGAAATTAAAAAAAAATAATAAAATAGTAAAAACTTTACTGAGCAGATTCTGGGGCGTTGTGTCCCCCTAGTGGGTGAAATAAATACTGCCGTTAAACCAGAGAAGAAGGAACAGTGAGGACAGTTCTGTAATCATAGGCAGGATTAAATGAATGAATGTTGGCTCTCCCTAGTCTATAAATGAAGTACTGATATTAAACATCTTCATGAGGGAAGCCTGGAGGTGATGCAGTGATGATGTGGAGTGATGGGTCAAAGAAAAAGTTTGCTGTGTTGTATTGTGTTATACTTATTGTACCTGGTTCACTTGTACAGCGTCTATTTATTGTCTTGTATCTTGTCTGTGTACAGTGGTTAATGTTCTGCTTCTGCATTCTGATATTTTGATCATAATGTGTGGTTTTGTTCGTAATGTGTGGCTTTCTGTGAATACATTTCCAGCACTGACAGTTTAAAGGTCTACTGTATCAAAGAAGCTGACAACATACTGTGTCATAAATATTAAACCCTTACCTAATGTGAATTCTATATTTATTTAAAGTGTTTGTGCCATTCATGCCTTAGTGAAATAGTAAAAAAATAAAATAAAATCATGCTGTCTGTTAGAATTTCAGCAAAGATGAGTCAGGAGACTGAACCGATCTTCAGATTGTCTAGATTTATTTGCACACTTGTAATGTCTATAAATTTTGATCTAAAATGCTTGATTTAAACAAATAATCAAAAATTGGTCAGTTTACACCAGTCTATTTGTGTACCAGGGCTAACGGAACAGTCTAGAAACCAGTAGTGATATAAGTGACAGAACAGCAGCTGAAAATAGCAGGAATACTGTCAGAAATGAGCGATGAGTCAGCAAATAACAGGTTTAATTTCTCTATATGCTGATGATGTAATCTCGTGATGATGCACCCTTTACAGTCTTGCAGAGTGGGTAAAGAGAGGAGTTGGACGTCTGTCTTCAGGAGAATTGTATTGATTGGCTATTATTTAATGCATAGATGAGAGTGACCTGTGAGAAGAATGGGACCCATGTCCAGAAGACTACTGTCATTTTATCCTCAAACCAAACTGGGTGAGAAAGAATCAGCACTGGATGAGAATGATCCATTTATACATTTCCAGAAAAAAAAGTCCAATCCAAGAATATTATTCATTTTTCCCATATAAAAACTAAGATGAGATGCTGTGAGGGTTTTAAGCCGTGATGATGCTGACCAAAATAAAGTGAACTGATACTGAAGATGAATGAATGCAGAATGAATGCAGCGTGTTGGCTCCCCCTAGTGGATAAAATAAGTACTGATATTAAACATCTTTATGAAGAGACACTGGCGGTGGTGCAGTGATGGTGCAGGTGAACTACTGAAAGTCAGTCAGACAGAATCACAATACACAACAGCATGTCAAACAACACAATGTTATTAAACACAATCGGTTCATTTTTCAAGCTGATGGATAATTGTTGTATTTAAGACTTTTTTTATAGCATCAAAACATATGATTTAGGGGTTTTCTTACCCCTTCAAATAAAATAAATAAATCAATAAATCTAGTCCAGTAAAGGTTATAATTATAGAATTCATTGATAAAGTGTAATCAATATGTATAACTAACATTTAGAATTATAACTTAGAAGTTGGCTTGTAACTGCGATGTCACTGAATGGAGCTCAAGGCTGAGTCCAGATTAATAAAGAGCTGATGGTTTTACAGGTGCTTCATGAATAAGTTTCACCAGCTGAAAGAGAAAAGCCACAAGTAGAGTCAGAAATAAACCTGAGCGCTATGCTAGCACTGACTGGTGTGCTGCAAACAATTATTTGCATCTATTCAAAAAAAATAATAAGTTCCACCCACTTTGTAGAATCACATCATGTCAACATGTTATTATGTTATTATGACAAACATACTGGATATGTCAGTTTCCATTATAAACCTTATAAATAGACACTTACTAAAGTGGAAACTGAATAAATGTGCTAAAACACACTGACTACTCCTCATAATAAAATAAATAAAACTGCAATTGTATTGCTACCTGTGCAAAGGAAACACTTTATTATTATTATTATTATTATTATTATTATTATTATTATTATTATTATTATTATTATTATATTACACTCCTACAGCAGTTTCTGAATCTTGCTTTTTTCCATCCACAGCCTTTCTTCAAAACTAGCCTAGTTTGGGGTGAAAATTGCGGCCTTATCTCTTAAAGTGATGTAAAGGAGTGTAATAACTTAAAGGTGATGTTTATTCATGCATGATGTCACTTCTTCTATCTCTAGATTCATATAAAATATAAACGGTTCATTAAAATGTGCGTTAAGCCGATCACGTGACCAGTGCGCGTTTCCTGGGGTGCAACGTTAATTGATGTCCCACCAACAACAACAAACCGTATGACGTTAAAAAGGCGACACGCTGGTTTGCAAATGAAGGCCTTTTAAATACCAGAACAAGATGATATTAACACAAATAATATTCGCAAAACATCAGAGGTTTAAACCGCACAAACTCTCCTAATGACGCCGCTGCTATCTAAACAAACATGTACAGCCTAGGACTTGACATAAATGAACCACAGAACTGTTCTGCAGTACCGGGATGTGTCCGCTAGAGGGCAGGAGAGACTTCACTGAACGCCCAGGTGTCGATTTCATACCTAATGCGTGACCGTGCAAAAGTTTGCACACCCGTAGTGTGAAACAAAGCAGTAAAGACAAAAACATTGTAGTCTGAAGCAACAAGGCATTTAGTGTATGTTTCACAGATGTTCCTTAAATATCACAGATAAAATAAAATACATTACAGTGAAAGAGCATCCAAAAGCTGTTATAAAATAATTCATAAATAAACAGTTGTCAGAGACTTTTTATATTGCAATAAGAAAGACGCAAAGTTTTGAACTAATATCACCTGGAACCTTTCATCATAAAATGTCATAATCACTCTTTGACCATTTTTTGTTATTTATCTCATTGTCCTGTCAAAATATACATTCTGTAACTTAAATGGTAAATGTCGCACTTATATAGCTCTTTTATCCAAAGCGCTTTACACTGTGTCTCATTCACCCATTCACACACACACACCAATGGTAGCAGAGCTGCCATGCAAGGCGCTAACTTGCCATCGGGAGCAACTTGAGGTTCAGTGTCTCGCCCAAGGAAACTTCAGCACGTGGAGTCATGTGGGCCGGGAATCAAACCGCCAACCCTACGATTAGTGGAGAGCACGCTCTACCACCTGAGCCACAACCGCCCCCTTCTTCAAGAAACTTCCTATTTATACCACAGTGCTGCTGAGTTCTGGACTCTGATTGGTCAGAAGGTGTTGATTAGTTTTCTATAACAGCAGCTCTGACTGTAGCACAGCTGCACATCACAGGTTTATATTAAAGCACTCTTTGTAATACGTTATCGTTTCTATAGTAACCGCTCATTCACTGGGATGATTTTTTGTTTTAACTGTCGATATGGAGAAGTTTTATGTAAGGATGTGTTTATATATGATTTATGGAAGGAATCTCCAGTGTCAGAGCTTTGTAACAGTAAAGCTGAAGCTATAAATGGATGAAAATAAATAAATAAAAAGTCTCATTTTTAATAAGTTCCATTTTTAAATTGGAAAAAACACTTGGGGACGCACTGTTAGACGAAAAGATTAAAATGTGGGTTAGTAACTGTAAGTCGGCTTCATCTCACCAACCTGTTGTTGATTATTTTCCCAAAACAGCACAACACAGAGTGTTTATTCTTTACTCATGGTTAACGTATTGATGTAGTCGCTACAGTTTTGCCTCTTTGTGAACTGCACATTGTATAAATGATTTTTATTAATTGATGTATTTGTGATTTTGCAGATTTCTTCATCTATAACATAATAAACATCTTGCTGAGTGTCAGCTTTCTGTACTGGTCTATAAAAAATACAAACGTTTTGTTCTCACAGGACTGTGAGCGTGTTGAGGTGATGGTGGTGGATATTTAAACCTCATGTGCTCAGGACAAAGTAAAAAAAACTGAGCTGAAATGACAGGTGTATTTTTATGGTAAGCCGTGGTTTTCCTGTGAGCTGGTGTGAGAAAGATCTCTGTCTCGTCTGTGGTCTCACTCTGTATGAGAAATGGTACGGTCTGTCCTCCTAATTTTCTCTTTCTCAAGGGTTGTTTTCATTTATGAAGCATTCATACATATTTATATGTATATTAAATGTAGCTTTACTTCAGCTACGTATGGAGACACTGTGGAGTTTTCAGGTGGACCGTTTTGGGTTTTCTTCTGATCAAAAATGATCTTTCTCCAGATATTAAGTAAAAAACATTGCTAAGCATTTAATATCCAGATGTTTAATATTGTTCCACTTAGCGCTTAATGTGAAGCTGTTGTAGTGATGCGTCTCAGATATGTCCGATTGTGCATTTATAAAAAATCATCACTAAATGCACTTCTATAAGTTCAAGATGTCAAGGTTTAAACTTAGCTGATGTTACCTTTATTACAAAGCATCGGTCTGATTACACGCATGAACCAGCACATTTTACAAAATAATCCAGCATAATAAAAGCTTTGCTATCTGAAACACAGGATAAATGAATAATGATGTGTATAAAGAACCTGTCTGCATTTCCCCCAGTTTTGTTTCATGTACTAACACTAAAGAGAGATGTACACGCAAATAGATCACGCTAATGACATCTTGGCAAGTGGGAATGATCTTGAATACAGTCAAATTTATCATTACAATAAAACAAACCTGTTTCTAGACTTTTTTAAATACTAATTTCAAGTTTTAAATTTTCTCTTGTCAGACCATTTTGTTCATTTAAAAAAAGATCTAGAAAAAAGACAAATTATCTGCCAAAGGAAGACGGTCACATGATCCTTGTAATGAAGGTTAGGACGCAAGTGCAGATAAAGACTTTTAATAAAGAGAGGCAGGCAGACAAATCCAAATCATGCGACAATAACATGGTCGAAAAAACAGCCAATGGGTCAGGCGATCTACAAACAGGTATAGGCTCGAGACGAGACGAGACGGGACGGGACGGGACGGGACGATGGACCAGGGTATAGACGCTTGATACAGTGATAACACTAATACTTCTCAAAGAGTGAATGCCTAGAAAGTCCTTTTAAAGGTGGTGTGATTGTGTGTGAGATCGGATGCAGGTGTGCGTGATTAGAATGAATGAGTGTTCTGGGAATTGCAGTCCATGGCGGCCATGTTTGTAGGCCGCAGTGCAGGATGGGAAATGTAGTCACTGGTTTGCTGTGATATGACAAAGATGAAAATCCAAAAATAGCTTTAATAATCTTATATTCGGTTTCCTGTAATTTCATAAAAAGAAAATGTGAATAAATTTGACTTTATTCAAGATATTTCTAAAATTCACTTGTTCGTTTTTTTTTAACATTTTGTGCATTTCTTTAGACTCGTGTTAAACTAATTTTAGTCATTTGACAGCTATTAAATATTCTAATAGCAGCATTTCCTCTTGTTTTCAAAAGTCCAGATATTTCAGTGTGACACTGCATACAGTGTGTATTAACTACACAGTTTGATCAAATAAGTTCTGATATTAAACATATTTATGAAGGGAGACTGGAGGTGAAAGTCATTAAGACAGAATCACAATACACAACAAGACAGAAATTGTTATAAGTTAGAGTAATTACAGTGTTGTGTATAGAACTAAACAAACACATTGAAGCTCTTTGTTTAGTTATGTGTAACCTGCTCAGAAGTGAATCTGTGAACTTGAGCAGGGTGGAGAGCTGAGCGTTCTGTTAAACACTAGACTACGTGGTTTTCCTGTGGCTTAAATGACCTGCTTCCTGATTTTATTACTCTTGAAACGAGTGTCTCGATGCCTTCACTTCATCCAGGAGCTGTGAAATGGCGCTGCTCGTCCTCCTGTTCTTCTTCCATCAGATTCTGGACATTAACTCTCAATGTGAGTCGTTATTGTGGTGCTGTGAGTTCAGTGATTTGTTCTAATAGATGTTTACAAATAATTCTAGAGATTTTGAGAGATACTTCTGCATGTTCAGTTTGATGTTCAGTGTGTGTATTAAGTGGACTGTGTGATTTGTGTGTGTGTGTGTGTGTGTGTGTGTGTGGTTGTAGATGTTCCTCAGCCCCGGCTGTCCGTGTCTCCTGAAGTTCTCACAGAGAGAGGATCAGTGCAGATTCACTGTCATGTTCCAGACAATGTTAAAGTGCATCAGTGTCATTTCTACCCAGAGAGAGACAACACAAATCTAAAACTCTCTCCATCATGTCAGCTCTCAGTCACTGGTTCTGAACTGATCAGGTGGACAGGACGAAGTTCTCCTGGAACACTTCATATTACTTGTTACTACGCTGTGGATAACTCTGTTCGTACTCCTTCTCCTCACTCTCTCCCAGCTCCAGTCACAGTGCTGAGTAAGCTCTACATTACATTTGATGTCTATTACTGTCTGCTTTAATCATGTTTCTAATTCACACTTGAATTTATTACCACAACATGAACGTCTGTAACAGTTAATACCTCTTTTCTACACATCCATTATAGTGCTATATATTTATTTATATCTTTTATTTATTCCTCTGCAGATCAGAAACCGAGACTAAGCGTCAGTCGTGATGATCAGTTTGATGAATTCAGATTTTTATGTGAAATATCAGGGTCAGAGTCAGTAACTGCTGATTTTAGCTGTAATCTCTACACTGGAGAAAATCCTCAGCTTTTCCTAAACCAAAGATCTCAAAAGGGAAAATCTGTGAAGGTTTGTAGATTTAAAGCACAGAGAGACGCTGTGTTTAATCGTCTGCAGTCAGTAAAGAGTCGTGAAGTGAGCTGTGATTATTCACTGATCTCTGACCCGACTGCTCGCTTTCTAATGAGTGATAAATACAACATGATGCGTAAGTTATAATAAACAAATTATGTATTCCATTACTTTATACCTTTGAATAATTTGAACTCATTTTCATTTCATCTTTTGTCAGATTTTTTACAACAACAACAACAACAACAACAACGACGAGTGATAAATACAACATGACACGTAAGTTACATTTAATCACATGACTTAATGTTTAATTGAATTACTTTTATACATTTGATTTGTTTGAATTTATTTACCTCTGATTTTCATCAGGTTTCTTTCCTACACCAACACAGCCGTCCATCACTGCTGAGAAATCCACTGCATGTGAGTTCATTTTATTTTATTTACTGCTGTTTAGTTCTGTTACACTTTTTTTATAACTGAAGTTTAATCTGCGTTGTGTTACACATTTTAAGATGTGTGTGTAATGTGTATGTAATATAACGTGTATTAATCTCTGCTTATAATTTACATTTATATTAAATCAATTGTATTTTCATTACTTTATATTTTTAAAGCATTTTAACCCCTTTGCATGTCAGATTCCTCTTCTGAATCAACACCGCAGTCCATCACTACACAGAAATCCACTGCAGGTCAGTCATTCAAGTTTAATGTGCATTATGTTAGAACTGTGTGATGTTCATTTTACTTTGGTCATTTGATTTGTGTAAGTAATGCAATAACATTTGAGGTGTCTTTTTATTGTTAACCAACCAGCAGGATCGTCCTAAAGGTACATCATTCTGATGTATCATTAATATCAATATCACCTGCATTGTATTTATTCTCATATCATTTGTAAACATAACACTGTCTTGATTGCTAACTGTTCTGAAATGTTCTTTATTGTTCACACTTCAGTAGATAGAAAACTGACTCGTATTTGAGGATTCAGGGTTTTTCCCAGCTAACAGAACACATACGACATTCTTTATGTAGCATTACAAAAATAATGTTCAGAAAGACATGTAGCATTATAATTTTCCTAGAACGCTTCTCACATATTGTTCCAACACTATGGCGACGACAGTGTTAATGTTCCTACAGCTGAAAATGTTGCAGCAAAGAACATTCTGAAATGTTACACAAAAACCTCTTAAAACACCCGGAGAACCGGACCGACTGCACGCTATAGGAACCAGAAGTTCTTCAGAACCAAAACATTCAGAAAAGATTCTGCGAGCTTATTACTGCTAGTTTGTTTTGCAGACATTCCACAACACTAAACGTAACTAGGAATGGAAAAAATTACTAGCTTTCCTACAACCAAAATTCCAAAAAAGTTGGGACAGTATGGAAAACACAAATAAAAACAGAGGAGTGATTTGTAAATGTACTTTGACTTGTTTTTAAACAGAACACGTATAAAGACGTATAAAGGTATTTGATGTTTTACCTAATCAACTGCATAGCTTTTTTTTTTTTTTTTGAAGATAAACGTTTATTTTGAAACTGATGCATGCACTTTCCAAAAAAGTTGGGACGGGGCACTTTATGACTAATAACAATGAGAGAAGTTGAAATAAGAAGGTGGTGTGAAACAGGCGAGGCAATCGTCTAATAATAGTATATAAGGAACCTCCAAAAAAGGCCTAGTCCTTCAAGAGCAAGGATGGGTTCAGCTTAATAAATGTTATGAAAAGAAAAGGTGATGTTACACAGGGGTAAACAGTCGACTGTCCCAACTTTTTTGGAGTGTGTTGCAGTGATCAGATTTAAAATGAGTGTACATTTTCATGTGTTAATAATGTCTTTTCAATATAGTACAGGGTGAATTGAATTTTCAAATGACTCTTTTTGTTTGTTTTTTTGTATTTTCCATACTGTCCCAACTTTTTTGGAATTGGGATTATACATTAATAAATAAAAATGGGCATTTCTGGCACGTTGCTGTGGTATAAGAGGAATAAAACAGTCGGGGGCGTGTTGTTATGGGAACGTCGGAGTGTTAACAGTAACTGCACTTCATCACACCACCTCGTCTCTCAGTATTTTACTATAAGAGCCCCGTCCAACAGTCAGGAACTGTTAATGATCTAATGATCCAATATCTTATCAAATATTAACACAGACTGTTTTCATTTTATTCAGGATCGCTGCCTACCGTACTGTCAGTCACCGGTGTGTGTGTTTTACTGGCTGGACTGATGAGCTTCTGTCTCTGCGTGTGTAGCAGTAAGTCTTTAACTTCATCTTTTAGCAAAATCTTGATTGTGTTGATAATTATGACATGACTGAACGTGTTTTTGTTTCTTAGACAAGCAGAAGACTGAGAGGTTAGAAATTTATTGTGTTCAGCTGAACTGCGTATTATTAAATCCTGATTTTATCACATCTAAGCATCTAATAGTCGTGTATATCTGTGTGGATTATCTTCAGCAGATGTAAATTGAACACGACCCACCGTGATCAGGGTACATTTATCACTTTCTTACCAAGCTGGAAAAGTCCAAAAGCCATAAACGACAAAATGAATAAATAAATAAATAGAAACTCTGAGCTCTGAAGAAGCTCCACCCACTTCACACAATCACATCACATCATATATCACTGAAAAGCTGTTTTCTGCTGTAAATGTTAGCTCATGTGACATTATGACATAGATGCCAGTTTCCTTTAGAAATCTTATAAAGATATACAGTAACCTTATGTGTTATCATAAATGACTACCGTGTGAAATGTCTCCTGTTGTTGTGTCTCTGTTGATTGGCTCTGTGATGTTAGGTCTCAACAGATTTACAGGTGAACACCAATCAGCTTTATGAAGTATTAATAAATCATTAAAAAAAAAAAATTACACTGAAAAGTCCAGCCACAATTTATTAAATCCACTTAATCATAATAAAAGAAATAAAACAGCACTGTATGTAATTAAAGATCTACTGGTGTTATTTAATCTTTCTTTTAAATACTTTTTATTTCAAAGCACTGCAGTGTTTTGTTTTTTTACATTTTTTTTAAAGTTTTTTTTTTTTTTTTTTTTACTAGAAGTTAAAGCTGAATGTGTGTGTGAACTGTTCCCCCTGCAGACGGTGATGAGGTTTACACAGAGGTGATGTACACACTCTCCTCTCAGCAGTTCTCACAGGAAACACAGCTCCTTTCAGCTTCCTCTGAATGATGGACACTGAACAGCTTCTGTCTTCTGTCTCAGTTTAAAGTCTGAACTCAATAAACTCTTATTTGTTAAATAACACAAATGTTCCTAACAATTCATTTGATTCTCATGAATGCTTTTCACAGTCTGCCTTTATCATGAACCGTGTGTTTTCTAAAGGAAATCTGCAGGGTGAACTATTTTACTGTTGAATTTGAAACGCACAATAAATCATTTAATCAGAGATGCACTTTGAATCATCCGGGTATTGCTTCTTTATCTTTTATCTTCTTATACAGCCTATCTGTGTGGATGTTGTTGTTGCTTTGTTGTTTTATTTTTATATTTGAGGCAGGATCACATCTGTAATTATTTATTTAACATGTACATGTATTCTTAAATCTAGAACAGTCACAGTTGTTTATGTGATAATCAATGGGTTTTGTTTTTTCCTTAAAGAATCTGTACATGCACAACATTATATTATAATCACATGGGAAATCATCTGTCCTCATTTACTGTATATAAACTAATGTACTAATGAATACTTATTTACAGATTTACTCAACATGACATCTTAAATGTTTTGGAGATATTAATGCCAGTAAATAACTACTTTAAAACAGCTCACTCGGTATTATGGAACTGAAGTAATTGTGTTGAAGTTAATCCAACTATGCAGAAATTTAAAAAAAAAATAAAATAGTAAAAACTTTACTGAGCAGATTCTGGGGCGTTGTGTCCCCCTAGTGGGTGAAATAAATACTGCCGTTAAACCAGAGAAGAAGGAACAGTGAGGACAGTTCTGTAATCATAGGCAGGATTAAATGAATGAATGTTGGCCCTCCCTAGTCTATAAATGAAGTACTGATATTAAACATCTTCATGTGGGAAGCCTGGAGGTGATGCAGTGATGATGTGGAGTGATGGGTCAAAGAAAAAGTTTGCTGTGTTGTATTGTGTTATACTTATTGTACCTGGTTCACTTGTACAGCGTCTATTTATTGTCTTGTATCTTGTCTGTGTACAGTGGTTAATGTTCTGCTTCTGCATTCTGATATTTTGATCATAATGTGTGGTTTTGTTCGTAATGTG
This sequence comes from Ictalurus furcatus, assembly GCF_023375685.1. Taxonomy (NCBI): domain Eukaryota; kingdom Metazoa; phylum Chordata; class Actinopteri; order Siluriformes; family Ictaluridae; genus Ictalurus; species Ictalurus furcatus. The sequence goes on from NC_071275.1 coordinate 20,038,855, forward strand.
TGGTTTTCTGTGAATAAATTTCCAGCACTGACAGTTTAAAGGTCTACTGTATCAAAGAACCTGACAACATACTGTGTCATAAATATTAAACCCTTACCTAATGTGAATTCTATATTTATTTAAAGTGTTTGTGCCATTCATGCCTTAGTGAAATAGTAAAAAAATAAAATAAAATCATGCTGTCTGTTAGAATTTCAGCAAAGATGAGTCAGGAAACTGAACCGATCTTCAGATTGTCTAGATTTATTTGCACACTTGTAGTGTCTACAAATCAGGATAAAAAAAATAAAAAATAATAAAGAAAACTTTACTGAGCAGATTCTGGGGCGTTGTCTCCCCCTAGGGGGTGAAATAAATACTGCCGTTAAACCAGAGAAGAAGGAACAGTGAGGACAGTTCTGTAATCATAGTCAGGATTAAATGAATGAATGTTGGCTCTCCCTAGTCTATAAATGAAGTACTGATATTTGTGCCATTCATGCCTTAGTGAAATAATAAAAAATATATAATAAAATCATGCTGTCTGTTAGAATTTCAGCAAAGATGAGTCAGGAAACTGAACCGATCTTCAGATTGTCTAGATTTATTTGCACACTTGTAAAGTCTACAAATTTTGATCTAAAATGCTTGATTTAAACAAATAATCAAAAATTGGTCAGTTTACACCAGTCTATTAGTGTACCAGGGCTAACGGAACAATCTAGAAACCAGTAGTGATATAAGTGACAGAACAGCAGCTGAAAATAGCAGGAATACTGTCAGAAATGAGCGATGAGTCAGCAAATGACAGGTTTAATTTCTCTATATGCTGATGATGTAATCTCGTGATGATGCACCCTTTACAGTCTTGCAGAGTGGGTAAAGAGAGGAGTTGGACGTCTGTCTTCAGGAGAGTTGTATTGATTGGCTATTATTTAATGCATAGATGAGAGTGACCTGTGAGAAGAATGGGATCCATGTCCAGAAGACTACTGTCATTTTTATCCTCAGACCAAACTGGGTGAGAAAGAATCAGCACTGGATGAGAATGATCCATTTATACATTTCCAGAAAAAAAAGTCCAATCCAAGAATATTATTCATTTTTCCCCATATAAAAACTAAGATGAGATGCTATGAGGGTTTTAAGCCGTGATGATGCTGACCAAAATAAAGTGAACTGATACTGAAGATGAATAAATGCAGAATGAATGCAGCGTGTTGGCTCCCCCTAGTGGATAAAATAAGTACTGATATTAAACATCTTTATGAAGAGACACTGGCGGTGGTGCAGTGATGGTGCAGGTGAACTACTGAAAGTCAGTCAGACAGAATCACAATACACAACAGCATGTCAAACAACACAATGTTATTAAACACAATCGGTTCATTTTTCAAGCTGATGGATAATTGTTGTATTTAAGACTTTTTTTTATAGCATCAAAACATATGATTTAGGGGTTTTCCTACCCCTTCAAATAAAATAAATAAATCAATAAATCTAGTCCAGTAAAGGTTATAATTATAGAATTCATTGATAAAGTGTAATCAATATGTATAACTAACATTTAGAATTATAACTTAGAAGTTGGCTTGTAACTGCGATGTCACTGAATGGAGCTCAAGACTGAGTCCAGATTAATAAAGAGCTGATGGTTTTACAGGTGCTTCATGAATAAGTTTCACCAGCTGAAAGAGAAAAGCCACGAGTCAGAAATAAACCTGAGCGCTATGCTAGCACTGACTGGTGTGCTGCAAACAATTATTTGCATCTATTTAAAAAAAAATAATAAGTTCCACCCACTTCGTAGAATCACATCATGTCAACATGTTATTATGCTATTATGACAAACATACTGGATATGTCAGTTTCCATTATAAACCTTATAAATAGACACTTACTAAAGTGGAAACTGAATAAATGTGCTAAAACACACTGACTACTCCTCATAATAAAATAAATAAAACTGCAATTGTATTGCTACCTGTGCAAAGGAAACACTTTATTATTATTATTATTATTATTATTATTATTATTATTATTATTATTATTATTATATTACACTCCTACAGCAGTTTCTGAATCTTGCTTTTTCCCATCCACAGCCTTTCTTCAAAACTAGCCTAGTTTGGGGTGAAAATTGCGGCCTTATCTCTTAAAGTGATGTAAAGGGGTGTAATAACTTAAAGGTGATGTTTATTCATGCATGCTGTCACTTCTTCTATCTCTAGATTCATATAAAATATAAACGGTTCATTAAAATGCGCGTTAAGCCGATCACGTGACCAGTCCGCGTTTCCTGGGGTGCAACGTTAATTGATGTCCCACCAACAACAACAAACCGTATGACGTTAAAAAGGCGACGCGCTGGTTTGCAAATGAAGGCCTTTTAAATACCAGAACAAGATGATATTAACACAAATAATATTCGCAAAACATCAGAGGTTTAAACCGCACAAACTCTCCTAATGACGCCGCTGCTATCTAAACAAACATGTACAGCCTAGGACTTGACATAAATGAACCACAGAACTGTTCTGCAGTACCGGAATGTGTCCGCTAGAGGGCAGGAGAGACTTCACTGAACGCCCAGGTGTCGATTTCATACCTAATGCGTGACCGTGCAAAAGTTTGCACACCCGTAGGGTGAAACAAAGCAGTAAAGACAAAAACATTGTAGTTTGAAGCAACAAGCATTTAGTGTATGTTTCACAGATGTTCCTTAAATATCACAGATAAAATAAAATACATTACAGTGAAAGAGCATCCAAAAGCTGTTATAAAATAATTCATAAATAAACAGTTGTCAGAGACTTTTTATATTGCAATAAGAAAGACGCAAAGTTTTGAACTAGTATCACCTGGAACCTTTCATCATAAAATGTCATAATCACTCTTTGACCATTTTTTGTTATTTATCTCATTGTCCTGTCAAAATATACATTCTGTAACTTAAATGGTAAATGTCGCACTTATATAGCTCTTTTATCCAAAGCGCTTTACACTGTTTCTCATTCACCCATTCACACACACACACCAATGGTAGCAGAGCTGCCATGCAAGGCGCTAAGTTGCCATCGGGAGCAACTTGAGGTTCAGTGTCTCGCCCAAGGAAACTTCAGCACGTGGAGTCATGTGGGCCGGGAATCAAACCGCCAACCCTACGATTAGTGGAGAGCACGCTCTACCACCTGAGCCACAACTGCCCCCTTCTTCAAGAAACTTCCTATTTATACCACAGTGCTGCTGAGTTCTGGACTCTGATTGGTCAGAAGGTGTTGATTAGTTTTCTATAACAGCAGCTCTGACTGTAGCACAGCTGCAAATCACAGGTTTATATTAAAGCACTCTTTGTAATACCTTATTGTTTCTATAGTAACCGCTCATTCACTGGGATGATTTTTTGTTTTAACTGTTGATATGGAGAAGTTTTATGTAAGGATGTGTTTATATATGATTTATGGAAGGAATCTCCAGTGTCAGAGCTTTGTAACAGTAAAGCTGAAGCTATAAATGGATGAAGATAAATAAATAAAAAGTCTCATTTTTAATAAGTTCCATTTTTAAAGAGGAAAAAACACTTGGGGACGCACTGTTAGACGAAAAGATTCAAATGTGGGTTAGTAACTGTAAGTCGGCTTCATCTCACCAACCTGTTGTTGATTATTTTCCCAAAACAGCACAACACAGAGTGTTTATTCTTTACTCATGGTTAACGTATTGATGTAGTCGCTACAGTTTTGCCTCTTTGTGAACTGCACATTGTATAAATGATTTTTATTAATTGATGTATTTGTGATTTTGCAGATTTCTTCATCTATAACGTAATAAACATCTTGCTGAGTGTCAGCTTTCTGTACTGGTCTATAAAAAATACAAACGTTTTGTTCTCACAGGACTGTGAGCGTGTTGAGGTGATGGTGGTGGATATTTAAACCTCATGTGCTCAAGACATAAAGTAAAAAAACTGAGCTGAAATGACAGGTGTATTTTTATGGTAAGCCGTGGTTTTCCTGTGAGCTGGTGTGAGAAAGCTCTCTGTCTCGTCTGTGGTCTCACTCTGTATGAGAAATGGTACGGTCTGTCCTCCTAATTTTCTCTTTCTCAAGGGTTGTTTTCATTTATGAAGCATTCATACATATTTATATGTATATTAAATGTAGCTTTACTTCAGCTACGTATGGAGACACTGTGGAGTTTTCAGGTGGACCGTTTTGGGTTTTCTTCTGATCAAAAATGATCTTTCTCCAGATATTGAGTAAAAAACATTGCTAAGCATTTAATATCCAGATGTTTAATATTGTTCCACTTAGCGCTTAATGTGAAGCTGTTGTAGTGATGCGTCTCAGATATGTCCGATTGTGCATTTATAAAAAATCATCACTAAATGCACTTCTATAAGTTCAAGATGTCAAGGTTTAAACTTAGCTGATGTTACCTTTATTACAAAGCATCGGTCTGATTACACGCATGAACCAGCACATTTTACAAAATAATCCAGCATAATAAAAGCTTTGCTATCTGAACCACAGGATAAATGAATAATGATGTGTATAAAGAACCTGTCTGCATTTCCCCCAGTTTTGTTTCATGTACTAACACTAAAGAGAGATGTACACGCAAATAGATCACGCTAATGACATCTTGGCAAGTGGGAATGATCTTGAATACAGTCAAATTTATCATTACAATAAAACAAACCTGCTTCTAGACTTTTTTAAAGACTAATTTCAAGTTTTAAATTTTCTGTTGTCAGACCATTTTGTTCATTTAAAAAAAGATCTAGAAAAAAGACAAATTATCTGCCAAAGGAAGACGGTCACATGATCCTTGTAATGAAGGTTGGGACGCAAGTGCAGATAAAGACTTTTAATAAAGAGAGGCAGGCAGACAAATCCAAATCATGCGACAATAGCATGGTCGAAAAAACAGCCAATGGGTCAGGCGATCTACAAACAGGTATAGGCTAGAGACGAGACGGGACGGGACGGGACGGGACGGGACGATGGACCAGGGTATAGACGCTTGATACAGTGATAACACTAATACTTCTCAAAGAGTGAATGCCTAGAAAGTCCTTTTAAAGGTGGTGTGATTGTGTGTGAGATCGGATGCAGGTGTGCGTGATTAGAATGAATGAGTGTTCTGGGAATTGCAGTCCATGGCGGCCATGTTTGTAGGCCGCAGTGCAGGATGGGAAATGTAGTCACTGGTTTGCTGTGATATGACAAAGACGAAAATCCAAAAATAGCTTTAATAATCTTATATTTGGTTTCCTGTAATTTCATAAAAAGAAAATGTGAATAAATTTGACTTTATTCAAGATATTTCTAAAATTCACTTGTTCGTTTTTTTTTTAACATTTTGTGCATTTCTTTAGACTTGCGTTAAACTAATTTTAGTCATTTGACAGCTATTAAATATTCTAATAGCAGCATTTCCTCTTGTTTTCAAAAGTCCAGATATTTCAGTGTGACACTGCATACAGTGTGTATTAACTACACAGTTTGATCAAATAAGTTCTGATATTAAACATATTTATGAAGGGAGACTGGAGGTGAAAGTCATTAAGACAGAATCACAATACACAACAAGACAGAAATTGTTATAAGTTAGAGTAATTACAGTGTTGTGTATAGAACTAAACAAACACATTGAAGCTCTTCGTTTAGTTATGTGTAACCTGCTCAGAAGTGAGTGTGTGAACTTGAGCAGGGTGGAGAGCTGAGCGTTCTGTTAAACACTAGACTACGTGGTTTTCCTGTGACTTAAATGACCTGCTTCCTGATTTTATTACTCTTGAAACGAGTGTCTCGATGCCTTCACTTCATCCAGGAGCTGTGAAATGGCGCTGCTCGTCCTCCTGTTCTTCTTCCATCTGATTCTGGACATTAACTCTCAATGTGAGTCGTTATTGTGGTGCTGTGAGTTCAGTGATTTGTTCTAATAGATGTTTACAAATAATTCTAGAGATTTTGAGAGATACTTCTGCATGTTCAGTTTGATGTTCAGTGTGTGTATTAAGTGGACTGTGTGATTTGTGTGTGTGTGTGTGTGTGTGTGTGGTTGTAGATGTTCCTCAGCCCCGGCTGTCCGTGTCTCCTGAAGTTCTCACAGAGAGAGGATCAGTGCAGATTCACTGTCATGTTCCAGACAATGTTAAAGTGCATCAGTGTCATTTCTACCCAGAGAGAGACAACACAAATCTAAAACTCTCTCCATCATGTCAGCTCTCAGTCACTGGTTCTGAACTGATCAGGTGGACAGGACGAAGTTCTCCTGGAACACTTCATATTACTTGTTTCTACGTTGAGGATAACTCTGTTCGTACTCCTTCTCCTCACTCTCTCCCAGCTCCAGTCACAGTGCTGAGTAAGCTCTACATTACATTTGATGTCTATTACTGTCTGCTTTAATCATGTTTCTAATTCACACTTGAATTTATTACCACAACATGAACGTCTGTAACAGTTAATACCTCTTTTCTACACATCCATTATAGTGCTATATATTTATTTATATCTTTTATTTATTCCTCTGCAGATCAGAAACCGAGACTAAACGTCAGTCGTGATGATCAGTTTGATGAATTCAGATTTGTGTGTGAAATATCAGGGTCAGAGTCAGTAACTGCTGATTTTAGCTGTAATCTCTACACTGGAGAAAATCCTCAGCTTTTCCTAATCCAAAGATCTCAAAAGGGAAACTCTGGGAAGGTTTGTATTTTTACAGCACAGAGAGACGCTGTGTTTAATCGTCTGCAGTCAGTAAAGAGTCGTGAAGTGAGCTGTGATTATTCACTGATCTCTGACCCGACTGCTCGCTCTCTAATGAGTGATAAACACAACATGATGCGTAAGTTATAATAAACAAATTATGTATTCCATTACTTTATACCTTTGAATAATTTGAACTCATTTTCATTTCATCTTTTGTCAGATTTCTTTACAACAACAACAACAACAACAACGACGAGTGATAAATACAACATGACACGTAAGTTACATTTAATCACATGACTTAATGTTTAATTGAATTACTTTTATACATTTGATTTGTTTGAATTTATTTACCTCTGATTTTCATCAGGTTTCTTTCCTACACCAACACAGCCGTCCATCACTGCTGAGAAATCCACTGCATGTGAGTTCATTTTATTTTATTTACTGCTGTTTAGTTCTGTTACACTTTTTTTATAACTGAAGTTTAATCTGCGTTGTGTTACACATTTTAAGATGTGTGTGTAATGTGTATGTAATATAACGTGTATTAATGTCTGCTTATAATTTACATTTATATTAAATCAATTGTATTTTCATTACTTTATATTTTTAAAGCATTTTAACCCCTTTGCATGTCAGATTCCTCTTCTGAATCAACACCGCAGTCCATCACTACACAGAAATCCACTGCAGGTCAGTCATTCAAGTTTAATGTGCATTATGTTAGAACTGTGTGATGTTCATTTTACTTTGGTCATTTGATTTGGTGTAAGTAATGCAATAACATTTGAGGTGTCTTTTTATTGTTAACCAACCAGCAGGATCGTCCTAAAGGTACATCATTCTGATGTATCATTAATATCAATATCACCTGCATTGTATTTATTCTCATATCATTTGTAAACATAACACTGTCTTGATTGCTAACTGTTCTGAAATGTTCTTTATTGTTCACACTTCAGTAGATAGAAAACTGACTCGTATTTGAGGATTCAGGGTTTTTCCCAGCTAACAGAACACATACGACATTCTTTATGTAGCATTACAAAAATAATGTTCAGAAAGACATGTAGCATTATAATTTTCCTAGAACGCTTCTCACATATTGTTCCAACATTATGGCGACGACAGTGTTAATGTTCCTACAGCTGAAAATGTTGCAGCAAAGAACATTCAGAAATGTTACACAAAAACCTCTTAAACCACCCGGAGAACCGGACCAACTGCACGCTATAGGACCAAAAGAACCAAAACACTCAGAAAAGTTTCTGCGAGCTTATTACTGCTAGTTTGTTTTGCAGACATTCCACAACACTAAACGTAACTAGAAAAAAGTACTAGCTTTCCTACAACCAAAATTCCAAAAAAGTTGGGACAGTATGGAAAACGCAAATAAAAACAGAGGAGTGATTTGTAAATGTACTTTGACTTGTTTTTAAACAGAACACGTATAAAGACGTATAAAGGTATTTGATGTTTTACCTAATCAACTGCATAGCTTTTTTTTATTTTTTTTTGAAGATAAACGTTTATTTTGAAATTGATGCATGCACTTTCCAAAAAAGTTGGGACGGGGCACTTTAGGACTAATAACGATGAGAGAAGTTGAAATAAGAAGGTGGTGTGAAACAGGCGAGGCAATCGTCTAATAATAGTATATAAGGAACCTCCAAAAAAGGCCTAGTCCTTCAAGAGCAAGGATGGGTTCAGCTTAATAAGTGTTATGAAAAGAAAAGGTGATGTTACACAGGGGTAAACAGTCGACTGTCCCAACTTTTTTGGAGTGTGTTGCAGTGATCAGATTTAAAATGAGTGTACATTTTCATGTGTTAATAATGTCTTTTCAATATAGTACAGGGTGAATTGAATTTTCAAATGACTCTTTTTGTTTGTTTTTTTGTATTTTCCATACTGTCCCAACTTTTTTGGAATTGGGATTATACATTAATAAATAAAAATGGGCATTTCTGGCACGTTGCTGTGGTATAAGAGGAATAAAACACTTGTGGGCGTGTTGTTATGGGAACGTCGGAGTGTTAACAGTAACTGCACTTCATCACACCACCTCGTCTCTCAGTATTTTACTGTAAGAGCCCCGTCCAACAGTCAGGAACTGTTAATGATCTAATGATCCAATATCTTATCAAATATTAACACAGACTGTTTTCATTTTATTCAGGATCGCTGCCTACCGTACTGTCAGTCACCGGTGTGTGTGTTTTACTGGCTGGACTGATGAGCTTCTGTCTCTGCGTGTGTATCAGTAAGTCTTTAACTTCATCTTTTAGCAAAATCTTGATTGTGTTGATAATTATGACATGACTGAACGTGTTTTTGTTTCTTAGACAAGCAGAAGACTGAGAGGTTAGAAATTTATTGTGTTCAGCTGAACTGCGTATTATTAAATCCTGATTTTATCACATCTAAGCATCTAATAGTCGTGTATATCTGTGTGGATTATCTTCAGCAGATGTAAATTGAACACGACCCACCGTGATCAGGGTACATTTATCACTTTCTTACCAAGCTGGAAAAGTCCAAAAGCCATAAACGACAATTTAACTAAGCACACGTCCACTGAGTTTAAGTAGATTTAAAAGTATTGTTTTTTGTTTTTTTCAGGAGTCATGATGTCCGTGCTCAATATGAATAATGTGAGTAGCATTTCTGTCTTATGAATAATAAATTGTAACTCACTATCAGTTTCAGTTAATGCAATGTTAAGGACTGAAGAATAAGAAAGTCTAACAGTCTTTTTCCTGATGTTTAGTCCGGCTCAGAAGCTGCTGAAACTTATTCTGTGATCAGCTCAGTACCCTTACCGTCCCTGCCTTTAGGTAAATTATACAGTACAAACTCACACACATAACATCACTTACTTAATAGTGCTTTACAATAAACACACAACACAAGCACTAAGAGGTAAAGAGTAGAAAGAAATTGGGTTAAAACTACCCCAAACATCCAGTGACTTACAGTGAATCCGGGAAGTATTCACAGCGCTTCACTTTCCCCACGTTTTGTTATGTTACAGCCTTATTCCAAAATGGATTCAATTCATTATTTTCCTCAAAATTCTACAAACAATACCCCATAATGACAACGTGAAAGAAGTTTGTTTGAAATCTTTGCAAATGTATTAAAAATAAAAAACAAAAAAAGCATATGTACATAAGTATTCACAGCCTTTGTCATGACATTCAAAATTGAGCTCAGGCGCATCCTGTTTCCACTGATCATCCTTGAGATGTTTCTACAACTCTACTGGAGTCCACCTGTGGTAAATTTAGTTGATTGGACATTATTTGGAAAGGCACACACCTGTCTATATAAGGTCCCACAGTTAACAATGCATGTCAGAGCACAAACCAAGCCACGAAGTCCAAGGAATTATCTGTAGACCTCCGAGACAGGATTGTATGGAGGCACAGATCTGGGGAAGGGTACAGAAACATTTCTGCAGCATTGAAGGTCTCAATGAGCACAGCGGCCTCCATCATCTATAAATGGAAGAAGTCTGGAACCAGCAGGACTCTTCCTAGAGCTGGCCGCCCGGCCAAACTGAGCGACCGGGAGAGAAGGGCCTTAGTCAGGGAGGTGACCAAAAACCTGATGGTCACTCTGACAGAGCTCCAGCGTGTCTCTGTGGAGAGAGGAGAACCTTCCAGAAGAACAACCATCTCTGCAGCACTCCATCAATCAGGCCTGAATGGTAGCGTGACCAGATGGAAGGCACTCCTCAGTAAAAGGCACATGACAGCCCGCTTGGAGTTTGCCAAAAGGCACCTGAAGGACTCTCAGACCAAAGATTGAACAAAGATTGAACTCGTTGGCCTGAATGGCCGCTCATCACCTGGCCAATACCATCCCTACAGTGAAGCATGGTGGTGGCAGCATCATGCTGTGGGGATGTTTTTCAGTGGCAGGAACTGGGAGACTAGTCAGGATCGAGGGAAAGAAGAATGCAGCATCCTTGATCAGAGACATCCTTGATGAAAACCTGCTCCAGAGCGCTCTGGACCTCAGACTGGGGCGAAGGTTCATCTTCCAACAGGACAACGACCATAAGCACACAGCCAAGATAACAAAGGAGTGGCTACAGGACAACTCTGTGAATGTCCTTGAGTGGCCCAGCCAGAGCCCAGACTTCAACCCCATTGAACATCTCTGGAGAGATCTGAAAATGGCTGTGCACCGACGCTCCCCATCCAACCTGATGGAGCTTGAGAGGTCCTGCAAAGAAGAATGGGAGAAACTGCCCAAAAATAGGCGTGCCAAGCTTGTAGCATCGTTCTCAAAAAGACTTGAATCTGTAATTGGTGCCAAAGCTGCTTCAGCAAAGTATTGAGAAAGGGCTGTGAATACTTATGTACATGTGCTTTTATGTTTTTTATTTTTAATAAATTTGCAAAGATTTCAAACAAACTTCTTTCATGTTGTCATTATGGAGTATTGTTTGTAGAATTTTGAGGAAAATAATGCATTTAATCCTTTTTTCAATAAGGTTGTAACATAACAAAATGTGGGAAAAGTGAAGCGCTGTGAATACTTTCTGGATGCACTGTACCCTGTGGATAATCTATAAGGAGATCTGAACCATGCAGGCTAATCAAACTTTGTAAACAAAGACCGAAGTGGAACTCAGACACTGGATATAATATTAAACAGCTTGCAGAAATGCTCAGGGAAAGTGTCAAACCCTCACTAAGAGTCGAGGTGAAGGAACTGTTTAAATCCACTGAACAAATGAAGGTGAAACACGTAACAGGAGCATTCAGTACTCAGGTATTATTAAACACAATCCATTCATTTTTCCAGCTGATGGATAATTGTTGTATTTAAGACAGTTTTATAGCATCAAAACATATTTAGGGGTTTTCTCCCTCTTCAAATAAAATAAATAAATAAATCTAGTCCAGTAAAGGTTGTAATTATAGAATATACTGATGAAGTGTAATCAATATGTGTAACTAACATTTAGAATTATAACTTAGAAGCATAATCTAATAATCAGTATTAGTTAATCCTCCTGTACCTTTCTGCACAGCAAACATTCACATTAGACATTCGCTGAAACTGCTTTTGTAAGTAAACGACCTTGAGGCCCGATACTGATTATCGAGTTAGGATAGGGCCTCGGGAAGTGAAGCAGATATCAGCTACAGTAGGATGGCAGACAGAAGCTCATTGAGACATTGAGAAGGGAGTTTTGGTCAGAGAAAAACAAAAAACAAAAGACTGAGTTTCTGAGTGAAACCTTTTTTATTATTATTTATTTAAAGGAAACCTTGTCCTCATAAAACCTTTTTAAGAAAAGCAACTAACTGCTCATGCTCCACACATCGAAGATATTATATAGACATGAATAATTCATTGTGGGGAAGGAGATTGAAGGTTTGTTTCTAATGAGAAAAGCTAAAACCCCGTCTAAGATGAGCTCGCTGTTGCAGAGAGGTATAAAAGGGCATGTGCGTGTTTGCATAATTTGGACTTTCTGCAGATTGTCTCACTTTACTGTTTCAATAAAGTTTGATTATGTTTTGGCCTCTACAAACCCTTTTATCTGTGAAGTTTTTTTAACTTAGACTGGAAAGATTTTTTTCCACTACATAATGCAGCCAAAAGAAACTGTTTTATAATCTGAAAGTCATGTCACTATGAGACACTTTAAACACGATGTGAATTTTCAGACACCAGTGGAGACATAAAAGTGGATTCTAAGAAAACAGTGGTGAGTAGCGTTTTGCTATCAGTTACTGGATAAACTGTTACACTGGTTTGTGGTCGGAGTTTCCATATTACAGACTTTGATGGCTTTCTTGGCTTCATTTCTACTGCACAGGCAGGCTTTGTCTGCAGCAGCAGAACTACACATGAAAGCATCGCTTTACTTGACAAGTCAACAATACATTTTTATTTAAAAGACACTTCTAATAACTGACATCTTATTTTGTTTTAACAGGTCGACATGTATCATGTGTATAGCTCCATCCCTGACACACACGTGACCACCAATGACGCAGTGTACAGCCTGCTGCAGATGCACTGATGTATATTACACCTTAATGAATGTAAATAGTTATTTACAGTATTATTCTTATACCTGTTATGCCTTAACATGTGCTTTAATTGAATAGCTTGCTTTTGGATTTGAAATGAATTTACTTCTGCTGGCTTGTAACTGCGATGTCACTGAATGGAGCTCAAGGCTGAGTCCAGATTAATAAAAGAGCTGATGGTTTTACAGTTGCTTCATGAATAAGTTTCACCAGCTGAAAGAGAAAAGCCACGAGTAGAGTCAGAAATAAACCTGAGCGCTATGCTAGCACTGACTGGCATGCTGCAAACAATTATTTGCACACACACACACACACACACACACACACACACACACACACACACACATATATAAAGTTCCACCCAAAGGAAACACTTCATTACTATTGTTTTTTTTAATTATTATTTTTACACTCCTACAGCAGTTTCTGAATCTTGCTTTTTCCCATCCACAGCCTTTCTTCAAAACTAGCCTAGTTTGGGGTGAAAATTGTGACCTTATCTCTTAAAGTGATGTAAAGGAGTGTAATAACTTAAAGGTGATGTTTATTCATGCATGATGTCACTTCTTCTATCTCTAGATTTATATAAAATATAAAACGTTTCATTAAAATGCACGTTAAGCCGATCACGTGACCAGTGCGCGTTTCCTGGGGTGCAACGTTAATTGATGTCCCACCAACAACAACAAACCGTATGACTTTAAAAAGGCGACGCGCTGGTTTGCAAATGAAGGCCTTTTAAATACCAGAACAAGATGATATTAACACAAATAATATTCGCAAAACATCAGAGGTTTAAACCGCACAAACTCTCCTAATGACGCCGCTGCTATCTAAACAAACATGTACAGCCTAGGACTTGACATAAATGAACCACAGAACCGTTCCGCAGTACCGGGATGTGTCCGCTAGAGGGCAGGAGAGACTTCACTGAATGCCCAGGTGTCGATTTAATACCTAATGCGTGACCGTGCAAAAGTTTGCACACCCATAGGGTGAAACAAAGCAGTAAAGACAAAAACATTGTAGTTTGAAGCAACAAGGCATTTAGTGTATGTTTCACAGATGTTCCTTAAATATCACAGATAAAATAAAATACATTACAGTGAAAGAGCATCCAAAAGCTGTTATAAAATAATTCATAAATAAAGACAAATAGTTGTCAGAGACTTTTTATATTGTAATAATAAAGACGCAAAGTTTTGAACTAGTTTTCTATAACCTGCACATCACAGGTTTATATTAAAGCACTCTTTCTAATACTTTATTGTTTCTATAGTAACCGCTCATTCACTGGGATGATTTTTTGTTTTAATTGTTGATATGGAAAAGTTTTATGTAAGGATGTGTTTATATATGATTTATGGAAGGAGTCTCCAGGGTCAGAGCTTTGTAACAGTAAAGCTGTAGCTATAAATGGATTTTTAAAAAAAGTCTCATTTTTAATAAGTTCCATTTTGTAAGAGGAATAAAACACTTGCGGACGCGCTGTTAGACGAAAAGATTCAAAGTTGGCTTAGTAACTGTAAGTCAGCTTCATCTCACCAACCTGTTGTTGATTATTTTCCCAAAACAGCACAACACAGAGTGTTTATTCTTTACTTATGGTTAACGTATTGATGTAGTCACTACAGTTTTGCCTCTTTGTGAACTGCACATTGTATAAATGATTTTTATTAATTGATGTATTTGTGATTTTGCAGATTTCTTCATCTATAACGTAATAAACATCTTGCTGAGTGTCAGCTTTCTGTACTGGTCTATAAAAAATACAAACGTTTCGTTCTCACAGGACTGTGAGCGTGTTGAGGTGATGGTGGTGGATATTTATACCTCATGTGCTCAAGACATAAAGTAAAAAAACTGAGCTGAAATGACAAGTGTATTTTTATGGTAAGCCGTGGTTTTCCTGTGAGCTGGTGCGAGAAAGATCTCTGTCTCGTCTGTGGTCTCACTCTGTATGAGAAATGGTACGGTCTGTCCTCCTAATTTTCTCTTTCTCAAGGTTTGTTTTCATATATGAAGCATTCATACATATAAATATGTATGTAGCAAGTGGCTCGTTTGTAGCAACTACGCCACCTCGAGAAAACGGGGAAAACAACCTAAACAAAGACGATCCACTTAGAACAGGCAAGAGGCATGGGTTTCCATACAAAAATATTTTATTTTGAAGTTAAAGACTGGCCAAGAATTATAAAAAAACAAACAAACAAAAATACCCAGCAACCAACACAGTCAGGCGTTGGTCAAATAAAACAGTCACAAGAAGAAATTAATAATCATAGGAGAACTGAGGCCTCCTATATGAAGGGCAGGCTAGTACCACAGCACCAGCTATACAAAAGGGAAAAGAACCCCACCAATCAGAATCATACCCACAAAATTCACTGCAAATAAACACAGCAATAATAATAACAACCCTTAGTTAAATAAAGCCTAAAGTGCAGCAAAGAACTCCCCCCAGCCTCAGGAAGCACTCAGCTCCTACAAGGAGAAAACAAAAACACAAGAAAAAAAAAATCAATTCCAATATGCTCAAAGCAGGCAAACAAACAAACAAACAAACAAAAATAATAATAACAAAAGACAACACTTACTGTCACAAAAATCAGATAACCCCGAGCTCAAACTGATTACAGGTAGCAAGTTTACCAAGACTGACCAAAACCTACCACATAGCAGTACAGCACAATTGATAAAGACTGTTACAACACAGCTGAACTGGAAAAAAACTGATCTTAGTGACAGTTACCAACACAAATAAAGCAAAATATCAAAACAAGGAAACACAAAGCAAAACAAAGCAAAGCAAAATAAAGCGAAAATAAAGCAAAGCAGCCCAAAGCAGCAACGTGGCTCCGCAAGTGAGGGGGAGGAGCTATACCGAAACGACCACACCTCACTCAGCCAGCTGGCGCTCCGACCGGGGCGAAGTTAAACTGCCACGCTACACCGATGGGAGCCTTGACGGCACACCGCACTGAGAGTGAGCAGCACACCACCCATGCACACAGTCTCGGTAGCCCAACGTCACACTCTGTAGTCCGTAGCAACGAAAGGAAGGGGCGGGGTTTCGACCATGACGCATAAACAACTTATATACTGTGGTAGGGAGAGAGCCCATTGGCCACGTAGTTAATAAGGGTGACGTTTTAATCACGGCACACCTCACTACATGTATATTAAATGTAGCTTTACTTCAGCTATGTACGGAGACACTGTGGAGTTTTCAGGTAGTGTAACGTCCCGAGACGTAAGGGAGTTGAGTGCGGATGCAAATGCAGATAAAGACCTTTTATTAAGGAGGCAGGCAGACAAATTCAAAACGTGACACAGAGACGTAGTCAAAAACAGGCAATGGGCTGGGAGATTTGCAACCAGGTATAAACTGGGCTAGGTGGGAATCGACGCGAGAAACACGGTATGAACCATGACGCTATATATAACTAGGTAAAGCACTATACTCAATACTGCGCAAAGTGTCCAGGGAACGAGGGGTTTATATCACAAATGTAATCAAGGGTGAATACAGATAGCTGAAGCCAATGTAGACACACCTTCGGACAACAACCAATGACTAAACGGGGGCGGAGACAGAACATAATCAAAACAAACACACGTGTCCACAGAAAACAAATTCCCAGTCATCAAACAATCGAAAAGCATGCGTTCGCTGAGCGCTCGCGCACCTAGCTCATCCACACCCGTGCACACGCGCTCGCGCTCCGGCTTTCCGAGCACGCTGCAACCTGCAGCGCTGTCTCGAGGGGGAATCGTGACAGGTGGACCGTTTTGGGTTTTTCTTCTGATCGAAAATGATCTTTCTCCAGATATTAAGTAAAAAACATTGCTAAGCATTTAATATCCAGATGTTTAATATTGTTCCACTTAGCGCTTAATGTGAAGCTGTTGTAGTGATGCGTCTCAGATATGTCCGATTGTGCATTTATAAAAAATCATCACTAAATGCACTTCTATAATTTCAAGATGTCAAGGTTTAAACTTAGCTGATGTTACCTTTATTACAAAGCATCGGTCTGATTACACATGAACCAGCTCATTTTACAAAATAATCCAGCATAATAAAAGCTTTGCTATCTGAAACACAGGATAAATGAATAATGATGTGTATAAAGAACCTGTCTGCATTTCCCCCAGTTTTGTTTCATGTACTAACACTAAAGAGAGATGTACACGCAAATAGATTACGCTAATGACATCTTGGCAAGTGGGAATGATCTTGAATACAGTCAAATTTATCATTACAATAAAACAAACCTGCTTCTAGACTTTTTTAAAGACTAATTTCAAGTTTTAAATTTTCTGTTGTCAGACCATTTTGCTCATTTAAAAAAAGATCTAGAAAAAAGACAAATTATCTGCCAAAGGAAGACGGTCACATGATCCTTGTAATGAAGGTTAGGACGCAAGTGCAGATAAAGACTTTTAATAAAGAGAGGCAGGCAGACAAATCCAAATCATGCGACAATAGCGTAGTCGAAAAAACAGCCAATGGGTCAGGCGATCTACAAACAGGTATAGGCTAGAGACGAGACGGGACGGGACGGGACGATGGACCAGGGTATAGACGCTTGATACAGTGATAACACTAATACTTCTCAAAGAGTGAATGCCTAGAAAGTCCTTTTAAAGGTGGTGTGATTGTGTGTGAGATCGGATGCAGGTGTGCGTGATTAGAATGAATGAGTGTTCTGGGAATTGCAGTCCATGGCGGCCATGTTTGTAGGCCGCAGTGCAGGATGGGAAATGTAGTCACTGGTTTGCTGTGATATGACAAAGACGAAAATCCAAAAATAGCTTTAATAATCTTATATTCGGTTTCCTGTAATTTCATAAAAAGAAAATGTGAATAAATTTGACTTCATTCAAGATATTTCTAAAATTCACTTGTTCATTTTTTTAAACATTTTGTGCATTTCTTTAGACTTGCGTTAAACTAATTTTAGTCATTTGACAGCTATTAAATATTCTAATAGCAGCATTTCCTCTTGTTTTCAAAAGTCCAGATATTTCAGTGTGACACTGCATACAGTGTGTATTAACTACACAGTTTGATCAAATAAGTTCTGATATTAAACATATTTATGAAGGGAGACTGGAGGTGAAAGTCATTAAGACAGAATCACAATACACAACAAGACAGAAATTGTTATAAGTTAGAGTAATTACAGTGTTGTGTATAGAACTAAACAAACACATTGAAGCTCTTTGTTTAGTTATGTGTAACCTGCTCAGAAGTGAGTGTGTGAACTTGAGCAGGGTGGAGAGCTGAGCGTTCTGTTAAACACTAGACTACGTGGTTTTCCTGTGACTTAAATGACCTGCTTCCTGATTTTACTACTCTTGAAACGAGTGTCTCGATGCCTTCACTTCATCCAGGAGCTGTGAAATGGCGCTGCTCGTCCTCCTGTTCTTCTTCCATCTGATTCTGGACATTAACTCTCAATGTGAGTCGTTATTGTGGTGCTGTGAGTTCAGTGATTTGTTCTAATAGATGTTTACAAATAATTCTAGAGATTTTGAGAGATACTTCTGCATGTTCAGTTTGATGTTCAGTGTGTGTATTAAGTGGACTGTGTGATTTGTGTGTGTGTGTGTGTGTGTGTGGTTGTAGATGTTCCTCAGCCCCAGCTGTCCGTGTCTCCTGAAGTTCTCACAGAGAGAGGATCAGTGCAGATTCACTGTCATGTTCCAGACAATATTAAAGTGTCTCAGTGTCATTTCTACCCAGAGAGAGACAACACAAATCTAAAACTCTCTCCATCATGTCAGCTCTCAGTCACTGGTTCTGAACTGATCAGGTGGACAGGACGAAGTTCTCCTGGAACACTTCATATTACTTGTTACTACGCTGTGGATAACTCTGTTCGTACTGCTTCTCCTTACTCTCTCCCAGCTCCAGTCACAGTGCTGAGTAAGCTCTACATTACATTTGATGTCTATTACTGTCTGCTTTAATCATGTTTCTAATTCACACTTGAATTTATTACCACAACATGAACGTCTGTAACAGTTAATACCTCTTTTCTACACATCCATTATAGTGCTATTTATTTATTTATATATTTTATTTATTCCTCTGCAGATCAGAAACCGAGACTAAGCGTCAGTCGTGATGATCAGTTTGATGAATTCAGATTTTTATGTGAAATATCAGGGTCAGAGTCAGTAACTGCTGATTTTAGCTGTAATCTCTACACTGGAGAAAATCCTCAGCTTTTCCTAAACCAAAGATCTCAAAAGAGAAAATCTGGGAAGGTTTGTAGATTTAAAGCACAGAGAGACGCTGTGTTTAATCGTCTGCAGTCAGTAAAGAGTCGTGAAGTGAGCTGTGATTATTCACTGATCTCTGACCCGACTGCTCGCTCTCTAATGAGTGATAAATACAACATGATACGTAAGTTATAATAAACAAATTATGTATTCCATTACTTTATACCTTTGAATAATTTTAACTTATTTTCATTTCATCTTTTGTCAGATTTCTTTACAACAACAACAACAACAGCAACAACAACAACAACAGCAACAACAACAATAACAACAACAACAACAACGACGAGTGATAAATACAACATGACACGTAAGTTACATTTAATCACATGACTTAATATTTAATTGAATTACTTTTATACATTTGATTTGTTTGAATTTATTTACCTCTGATTTTCATCAGGTTTCTTTCCTACACCAACACAGCCGTCCATCACTGCTGAGAAATCCACTGCATGTGAGTTCATTTTATTTTATTTACTGCTGTTTAGTTCTGTTACACTTTTTTTATAACTGAAGTTTAATCTGCGTTGTGTTACACATTTTAAGATGTGTGTGTAATGTGTATGTAATATAACGTGTATTAATGTCTGCTTATAATTTACATTTATATTAAAATCATATTGTATTTTCATTACTTTATATTTTTAAAGCATTTTAACCCCTTTGCATGTCAGATTCCTCTTCTGAATCAACACCGCAGTCCATCACTACACAGAAATCCACTGCAGGTCAGTCATTCAAGTTTAATGTGCATTATGTTAGAACTGTGTGATGTTCATTTTACTTTGGTCATTTGATTTGTGTAAGTAATGCAATAACATTTGAGGTGTCTTTTTATTGTTAACCAACCAGCAGGATCGTCCTAAAGGTACATCATTCTGATGTATCATTAATATCAATATCACCTGCATTGTATTTATTCTCATATCATTTGTAAACATAACACTGTCTTGATTGCTAACTGTTCTGAAATGTTCTTTATTGTTCACACTTCAGTAGATAGAAAACTGACTCGTATTTGAGGATTCAGGGTTTTTCCCAGCTAACAGAACACATACGACATTCTTTATGTAGCATTACAAAAATAATGTTCAGAAAGACATGTAGCATTATAATTTTCCTAGAACGCTTCTCACATATTGTTCCAACACTATGGCGACGACAGTGTTAATGTTCCTACAGCTGAAAATGTTGCAGCAAAGAACATTCAGAAATGTTACACAAAAACCTCTTAAAACACCCGGAGAACCGGACCGACTGCACGCTATAGGAACCAGAAGTTCTTCAGAACCAAAACATTCAGAAAAGATTCTGCGAGCTTATTACTGCTAGTTTGTTTTGCAGACATTCCACAACACTAAACGTAACTAGGAATGGAAAAAAGTACTAGCTTTCCTACAACCAAAATTCCAAAAAAGTTGGGACAGTATGGAAAACACAAATAAAAACAGAGGAGTGATTTGTAAATGTACTTTGACTTGTTTTTAAACAGAACACGTATAAAGACGTATAAAGGTATTTGATGTTTTACCTAATCAACTGCATAGCTTTTTTTTTTTTTTGAAGATAAACGTTTATTTTGAAATTGATGCATGCACTTTCCCAGAAAGTTGGGACGGGGCAATTTAGGCCTAATAACGATGAGAGAAGCTGAAATAAGAAGGTGATGTGAATAATAGTATATAAGGAACCTCCAAAAAAGGCCTAGTCCTTCAAGAGCAAGGATGGGTTCAGCTTAATAAGTGTTATGAAAAGAAAAGGTGATGTTACACAGGGGTAAACAGTCGACTGTCCCAACTTTTTTGGAGTGTGTTGCAGTCATCAGATTTAAAATGAGTGTACATTTTCATGTGTTAATAATGTCTTTTCAATATAGTACAGGGTGAATTGAATTTTCAAATGACTCTTTTTGTTTGTTTTTTTGTATTTTCCATACTGTCCCAACTTTTTTGGAATTGGGATTATACATTAATAAATAAAAATGGGCATTTCTGGCACGTTGCTGTGGTATAAGAGGAATAAAACAGTCGGGGGCGTGTTGTTATGGGAACGTCGGAGTGTTAACAGTAACTGCACTTCATCACACCACCTCGTCTCTCAGTATTTTACTATAAGAGCCCCGTCCAACAGTCAGGAACTGTTAATGATCTAATGATCCAATATCTTATCAAATATTAACACAGACTGTTTTCACTTTATTCAGGATCGCTGCCTACCGTACTGTCAGTCACCGGTGTGTGTGTTTTACTGGCTGGACTGATGAGCTTCTGTCTCTGCGTGTGTAGCAGTAAGTCTTTAACTTCATCTTTTAGCAAAATCTTGATTGTGTTGATAATTATGACATGACTGAACGTGTTTTTGTTTCTTAGACAAGCAGAAGACTGAGAGGTTAGAAATTTATTGTGTTCAGCTGAACTGCGTATTATTAAATCCTGATTTTATCACATCTAAGCATCTAATAGCCGTGTATATCTGTGTGGATTATCTTCAGCAGATGTAAATTGAACACGACCCACCGTGATCAGGGTACATTTATCACTTTCTTACCAAGCTGGAAAAGTCCAAAAGCCATAAACGACAATTTAACTAAGCACACGTCCACTGAGTTTAAGTAGATTTAAAAGTATTGTTTTTTGTTTTTTTCAGGAGTCATGATGTCCGTGCTCAATATGAATAATGTGAGTAGCATTTCTGTCTTATGAATAATAAATTGTAACTCACTATCAGTTTCAGTTAATGCAATGTTAAGGACTGAAGAATAAGAAAGTCTAACAGACTTTTTCCTGATGTTTAGTCCGGCTCAGAAGCTGCTGAAACTTATTCTGTGATCAGCTCAGTACCCTTACCGTCCCTGCCTTTAGGTAAATTATACAGTACAAACTCACACACATAACATCACTTACTTAATAGTGCTTTACAATAAACACACAACACAAGCACTAAGAGGTAAAGAGTAGAAAGAAATTGGGTTAAAACTACCCCAAACATCCAGTGACTTACAGTGAATCCGGGAAGTATTCACAGCGCTTCACTTTCCCCACGTTTTGTTATGTTACAGCCTTATTCCAAAATGGATTCAATTCATTATTTTCCTCAAAATTCTACAAACAATACCCCATAATGACAACGTGAAAGAAGTTTGTTTGAAATCTTTGCAAATGTATTAAAAATAAAAAACAAAAAAAGCACATGTACATAAGTATTCACAGCCTTTGTCATGACATTCAAAATTGAGCTCAGGCGCATCCTGTTTCCACTGATCATCCTTGAGATGTTTCTACAACTCTACTGGAGTCCACCTGTGGTAAATTTAGTTGATTGGACATTATTTGGAAAGGCACACACCTGTCTATATAAGGTCCCACAGTTAACACTGCATGTCAGAGCACAAACCAAGCCACGAAGTCCAAGGAATTATCTGTAGACCTCCGAGACAGGATTGTATGGAGGCACAGATCTGGGGAAGGGTACAGAAACATTTCTGCAGCATTGAAGGTCTCAATGAGCACAGCGGCCTCCATCATCTATAAATGGAAGAAGTCTGGAACCAGCAGGACTCTTCCTAGAGCTGGCCGCCCGGCCAAACTGAGCGACCGGGAGAGAAGGGCCTTAGTCAGGGAGGTGACCAAAAACCTGATGGTCACTCTGACAGAGCTCCAGTGTGTCTCTGTGGAGAGAGGAGAACCTTCCAGAAGAACAACCATCTCTGCAGCACTCCATCAATCAGGCCTGAATGGTAGCGTGACCAGATGGAAGGCACTCCTCAGTAAAAGGCACATGACAGCCCGCTTGGAGTTTGCCAAAAGGCACCTGAAGAACTCTCAGACCAAAGATTGAACAAAGATTGAACTCGTTGGCCTGAATGGCCGCTCATCACCTGGCCAATACCATCCCTACAGTGAAGCATGGTGGTGGCAGCATCATGCTGTGGGGATGTTTTTCAGTGGCAGGAACTGGGAGACTAGTCAGGATCGAGAGAAAGAAGAATGCAGCATCCTTGATCAGAGACATTCTTGATAAACCTGCTCCAGAACGCTCTGGACCTCAGACTGGGGCGAAGGTTCATCTTTCAACAGGACAACGACCATAAGCACACAGCCAAGATAACAAAGGAGTGGCTACAGGACAACTCTGTGAATGTCCTTGAGTGGCCCAGCCAGAGCCCAGACTTCAACCCCATTGAACATCTCTGGAGAGATCTGAAAATGGCTGTGCACCGACGCTCCCCATCCAACCTGATGGAGCTTGAGAGGTCCTGCAAAGAAGAATGGGAGAAACTGCCCAAAAATAGGTGTGCCAAGCTTGTAGCATCATTCTCAAAAAGACTTGAATCTGTAATTGGTGCCAAAGCTGCTTCAGCAAAGTATTGAGAAAGGGCTGTGAATACTTATGTACATGTGCTTTTATGTTTTTTATTTTTAATAAATTTGCAAAGATTTCAAACAAACTTCTTTCATGTTGTCATTATGGGGAATTGTTTGTAGAATTTTGAGGAAAATAATGCATTTAATCCTTTTTTCAATAAGGTTGTAACATAACAAAATGTGGGAAAAGTGAAGCGCTGTGAATACTTTCTGGATGCACTGTACCCTGTGGATAATCTATAAGGAGATCTGAACCATGCAGGCTAATCAAACTTTGTAAACAAAGACCGAAGTGGAACTCAGACACCGGATATAATATTAAACAGCTTGCAGAAATGCTCAGGGAAAGCGTAAAACCCCCTCTAAGAGTCGAGGTGAAGGAACTGTTTAAATCCACTGAACAAATGAAGGTGAAACACGTAACAGGAGCATTCAGTACTCAGGTATTATTAAACACAATCCATTCATTTTTCCAGCTGATGGATAATTGTTGTATTTAAGACAGTTTTATAGCATCAAAACATATTTAGGGGGTTTCTCCCTCTTCAAATAAAATAAATAAATAAATCTAGTCCAGTAAAGGTTGTAATTATAGAATATACTGATGAAGTGTAATCAATATGTGTAACTAACATTTAGAATTATAACTTAGAAGCATAATCTAATAATCAGTATTAGTTAATCCTCCTGTACCTTTCTGCACAGCAATACATTCACATTAGACATTCGCTGAAACTGCTTTTGTAAGTAAACGACCTTGAGGCCCGATACTGATTATCGAGTTAGGATAGGGCCTCAGGAAGGGAGGCAGATATCAGCTACAGTAGGATGGCAGACAGAAGCTCATTGAGACATTGAGAAGGGAGTTTTGGTCAGAGAAAAACAAAAAACAAAAGACTGAGTTTCTGAGTGAAACCTTTTTTATTATTATTTATTTAAAGGAAACCTTGTCCTCATAAAACCTTTTTAAGAAAAGCAACTAACTGCTCATGCTCCACACATCTAAGATATTATATAGACATGAATAATTCATTGTGGGGAAGGAGGTTGAAGGTTTGTTTCTAATGAGAAAAGCTAAAACCCCGTCTAAGATGAGCTCGCTGTTGCAGAGAGGTATAAAAGGGCATGTGCGTGTTTGCATAATTTGGACTTTCTGCAGATTGTCTCACTTTACTGTTTCAATAAAGTTTGATTATGTTTTGGCCTCTACAACCCTTTTATCTGTGAAGTTATTTAACTTAGACTGGAAAGATTT
This sequence comes from Ictalurus furcatus, assembly GCF_023375685.1. NCBI lineage: Eukaryota > Metazoa > Chordata > Actinopteri > Siluriformes > Ictaluridae > Ictalurus > Ictalurus furcatus. The sequence goes on from NC_071275.1 coordinate 20,063,534, forward strand.
TTTTCCACTACATAATGCAGCCAAAAGAAACTGTTTTATAATCTGAAAGTCATGTCACTATGAGACACTTTAAACTTTACACACGATGTGAATTTTCAGACACCAGTGGAGACATAAAAGTGGATTCTAAGAAAACAGTGGTGAGTAGCGTTTTGCTATCAGTTACTGGATAAACTGTTACACTGGTTTGTGGTCGGAGTTTCCATATTACAGACTTTGATGGCTTTCTTGGCTTCATTTCTACTGCACAGGCAGGCTTTGTCTGCAGCAGCAGAACTACACATGAAAGCATCGCTTTACTTGACAAGTCAACAATACATTTTTATTTAAAAGACACTTCTAATAACTGACATCTTATTTTGTTTTAACAGGTCGACATGTATCATGTGTATAGCTCCATCCCTGACACACATGTGACCACCAATGACGCAGTGTACAGCCTGCTGCAGATGCACTGATGTATATTACACCTTAATGAATGTAAATAGTTATTTACAGTATTATTCTTATACCTGTTATGCCTTAACATGTGCTTTAATTGAATAGCTTGCTTTTGGATTTGAAATGAATTGGACTTCTGCTGGCTTGTAACTGCGATGTCACTGAATGGAGCTCAAGGCTGAGTCCAGATTAATAAAGAGCTGATGGTTTTACAGTTGCTTCATGAATAAGTTTCACCAGCTGAAAGAGAAAAGCCACGAGTAGAGTCAGAAATAAACCTGAGCGCTATGCTAGCACTGACTGGCATGCTGCAAACAATTATTTGCACACACACACACACACACACACACACACACACACACACACACACACATATATAAAGTTCCACCCAAAGGAAACACTTCATTACTATTGTTTTTTTTTTTAATTATTATTTTTACACTCCTACAGCAGTTTCTGAATCTTGCTTTTTCCCATCCACAGCCTTTCTTCAAAACTAGCCTAGTTTGGGGTGAAAATTGCGGCCTTATCTCTTAAAGTGATGTAAAGGGGTGTAATAACTTAAAGGTGATGTTTATTCATGCATGATGTCACTTCTTCTATCTCTAGATTTATATAAAATATAAAACGTTTCATTAAAATGCGCGTTAAGCCGATCACGTGACCAGTGCGCGTTTCCTGGGGTGCAACGTTAATTGATGTCCCACCAACAACAACAAACCGTATGACGTTAAAAAGCGACGCGCTGGTTTGCAAATGAAGGCCTTTTAAATACCAGAACAAGATGATATTAACACAAATAATATTCGCAAAACATCAGAGGTTTAAACCGCACAAACTCTCCTAATGACGCCGCTGCTATCTAAACAAACATGTACAGCCTAGGACTTGACATAAATGAACCACAGAACTGTTCTGCAGTACCGGGATGTGTCCGCTAGAGGGCAGGAGAGACTTCAATGAACGCCCAGGTGTCGATTTCATACCTAATGCGTGACCGTGCAAAAGTTTGCACACCCGTAGGGTGAAACAAAGCAGTAAAGACAAAAACATTGTAGTTTGAAGCAACAAGGCATTTAGTGTATGTTTCACAGATGTTCCTTAAATATCACAGATAAAATAAAATACATTACAGTGAAAGAGCATCCAAAAGCTGTTATAAAATAATTCATAAATAAAGACAAACAGTTGCCAGAGACTTTTTATATTGTAATAATAAAGACGCAAAGTTTTGAACTAGTTTTCTATAACCTGCACATCACAGGTTTATATTAAAGCACTCTTTGTAATACTTTATTGTTTCTATAGTAACTACTCATTCAGTGGGATGTTTTTTGTTTTAATTGTTGATATGGAAAAGTTTTATGTAAGGATGTGTTTATATATGATTTATGGAAGGAGTCTCCAGGGTCAGAGCTTTGTAACAGTAAAGCTGTAGCTATAAATGGATTTAAAAAAAGTCTCATTTTTAATAAGTTCCATTTTGTAAGAGGAATAAAACACTTGGGGACGCACTGTTAGACGAAAAGATTAAAATGTGGGTTAGTAACTGTAAGTCAGCTTCATCTCACCAACCTGCTGTTGATTATTTTCCCAAAACAGCACAACACAGAGTGTTTATTCTTTACTTATGGTTAACGTATTGATGTAGTCACTACAGTTTTGCCTCTTTGTGAACTGCACATTGTATAAATGATTTTTATTAATTGATGTATTTGTGATTTTGCAGATTTGTTCATCTATAACGTAATAAACATCTTGCTGAGTGTCAGCTTTCTGTACTGGTCTATAAAAAATACAAACGTTTCGTTCTCACAGGACTGTGAGCGTGTTGAGGTGATGGTGGTGGATATTTAAACCTCATGTGCTCAGGACAAAGTAAAACAACTGAGCTGAAATGACAGGTGTATTTTTATGGTAAGCCGTGGTTTTCCTGTGAGCTGGTGTGAGAAAGATCTCTGTCTCGTCTGTGGTCTCACTCTGTATGAGAAATGGTACGGTCTGTCCTCCTAATTTTCTCTTTCTCAAGGTTTGTTTTCATTTATGAAGCATTCGTACATATTTATATGTATATTTAATGTTATTAAATGTATTAAATTTTGCTACTCTTGAAACGAGTGTCTCGATGCTTTCACTTCATCCAGGAGCTGTGAAATGGCGCTGCTCGTCCTCCTGTTCTTCTTCCATCTGATTCTGGACATTAACTCTCAATGTGAGTCGTTATTGTGGTGCTGTGAGTTCAGTGATTTGTTCTAATAGATGTTTACAAATAATTCTAGAGATTTTGAGAGATACTTCTGCATGTTCAGTTTGATGTTCAGTGTGTGTATTAAGTGGACTGTGTGATTTGTGTGTGTGGTTGTAGATGTTCCTCAGCCCCGGCTGTCCGTGACTCCTGAAGTTCTCACAGAGAGAGGATCAGTGCAGATTCACTGTCATGTTCCAGACAATGTTAAAGTGCATCAGTGTTATTTCTACCCAGAGAGAGACAACAGAAATATAAAACTCTCTCCATCATGTCAGCTCTCAGTCACTGGTTCTGAACTGATCAGGTGGACAGGACGAAGTTCTCCTGGAACACTTCATATTACTTGTTACTATGCTTTGGATAACTCTGTTCGTACTCCTTCTCCTCACTCTCTCCCAGCTCCAGTCACAGTGCTGAGTAAGCTCTACATTACGTGTATCTTTATAATATATGTGCATTCTGTGTATTAATATCTGCATGAATCATAAAATTACATTCATGTTCCTTAATGCTATTTTTGGTGTAATTTATTGATTGATTGATTTTATTTATTCCTCTGCAGATCAGAAACCGAGACTAAGCGTCAGTCATGATGGTCAGTTTGATGTATTCAGATTTGTGTGTGAAATATCAGGGTCAGAGTCAGTAACTGCTGATTTTAGGTGTAATCTCTACACTGGAGAAAATCCTCAGCCTTATGTAAAGACAGGATCTCAGAAGGCAGTTTGTAGATTTACAGCAGAGAAAAATGATCTGTTTAATCGTCTGCAGTCAGTAAAGAGTCGTGAAGTGAGCTGTGATTATTCACTGATCTCTGACCCGACTGCTCGCTCTCTAATGAGTGATAAATACAACATGATGCGTAAGTTATAATAAACAAATTATGTATTCCATTACTTTATACCTTTGAATAATTTGAACTCATTTTCATTTCATCTTTTGTCAGATTTCTTTACAACATCAACAACAACAACAACGACTCAGACATCCACTCCTGAAGAGAAACCCAGTGCAGGTTAGTGACTCAGTTTTAATTACATTACATTAGAATTTCGTGGTGTTCATTTTACTTTGGTCATTGTTTTACTGTAGGAACGCAAAAAAAATCAGTGTGTGTAGTTTATGTAAATATTTGTGTCAATCAGATTTGAGTCTGGTAACGACGCCACCATCCACAGCTACGGAGAAATCTACAGCAGGTCAGTTTATTCCTTCATCCACCACTGTTTAGTCCTTTTAAATAATAACACTTTATTTATTATGTCCTTTATTATATGTTGTGTATTTGTTTTAAGCTTCTCCAGCTTTTTCAACTCCTCTGATCACCACAAGACACACAGCGACTCGTAAGTTTACTGTGTAGTAGGTCTTACTATGAAACTAGAAACACTTAAACACCAGACACACACCTTTAAAACAGTTCCTGCTGTAACAGTTAATGCATTCGACTTGTTATATACTGTAGTGTATATTGCTGGAGTGAACTTTGTGCGGTTTTACTAATGGAATGTCCATTCATGGATTTATATTATTCATATCAGTTATAACCGGAGAATTCTTTCCTGTAGCTGAAAGTACCAGAGTTACACAAAATCATCATCACAACACAACCAGTGATCCTAACAGTGAGTCACTAACTCATATATAACAGTGATAGCACACTTAGCACCTAGAATTAAAATAAGCCCATTTATCATGTTTATTTCCTGCAGTACAGTAAATTAGTCTAAACGTTGATCTCAGATTTTGCCTTTTTTTGTTAGATTTGTCTTCTCCACCAACACGGTCATCCACAACTGAAGAGAAAACTGATTCTGGTTAGTTTTTAATAAAAAAACATTTTATAATCGGCATTTAATGTACATTATCTATCGATTTTGAATTGTATTATTAGATTTACAGTTTATTTAATATATTTATTGTACAACAATAATTTTCTTATTTATTATTATTAATTATTTAAATTCTTTACATGTATTTGCTTTTCCTTTTGTTAGCGTTGTCTACTGTATCAACATCGCAAACCACACCTAAAGATAAATCTACAGGTGAGTCCATTTCTTCAGATACCACTGTTTATATCTTTCAGTTACGATATGATCTTTTTTATATTGAATAGATTGTAATTCTCTCTGTAGCTTCGATTGTAAACACCACATGTGGCCCAAAAACTACTGAGTAACAATACAAATTTGTTATTTTAAATTATTAATCCCACCTAGAAAAATATCAGCGTGATATAACTCTGTTTGGATTATAAATAACCTCCTGTTCCTTCAGCATATTTATAGCTTATATTTCACCCCAATCCCCGCCAAACCCCCAACTTATATAGCATACAGTTTATAAGAACAACTTCTATGCGGCAGTATAGTGAACTATAGTGTGCAGCTTAATTATCATCAGGGTATTTATGAGGTTGTTGTTTTGTTGTTGTTGTTGTTGTTTTTTTTTTTTTTTACCAACAGCAGGATTCTCCTAAAAGTACATCATTCTGATATATCATTAATATCACATCTACGAACCGGCATTGTATTTATCATCATCATTTGTGAACTTAACATTTTGTTGATTGCTAACGGTTCTGAAATGTTCGTTCAAACCAAGATACCCTGTGTTGTTCTGTGATATTTGGAGGATTCAGGGATTTACCCAGCTAACAGAACACATACGAATGTTTAATAATGTATGCAACAAGATGAATTGTAACATTACAAAAAGAATGTTCAGGAAGATGTGTCGTAAAGTTTGGCCTTATAATTTTCCTTGGATGCTTCTCACATTATGGCAACGTTAGTGTTAATGTTCCTACAACTGCAAAAAAACAACTTCTTAAAACACCCAGAGGACCTGACTGACTGCACGCTACAGGAACCAAAAGTTCTTAATATAAAACATTCAGAAAGTTTCTGTTTTGCAGACATTCCACAACACTAACTGTAACTAAAAATGGAAAAAAGTACTAGCTGTCCGTCATTAATAAATAAATATTGTAATTGCTGGCACGTGGCTGTGGTCACTTGGGGGAACGTCGGAGTGTTAACAGTAACTGCACTTCATCACACCACCTCGTCTCTCAGTATTTTACTGTAAGAGCCCCGTCCAACAGTCAGGAACTGTTAATGATCTAATGATCCAATATCTTATCAAATATTAACACAGACTGTTTTCATTTTATTCAGGATCGCTGCCTACCGTACTGTCAGTCACCGGTGTGTGTGTTTTACTGGCTGGACTGATGAGCTTCTGTCTCTGCGTGTGTATCAGTAAGTCTTTAACTTCATCTTTTAGCAAAATCTTGATTGTGTTGATAATTGTGACATGACTGAACGTGTTTTTGTTTCTTAGACAAGCAGAAGACTGAGAGGTTAGAAATTTATTGTGTTCAGCTGAACTGCGTTAAATCATGTTATTAAATCCTGATTTTATCACATCTAAGCATCTAATAGCCGTGTATATCTGTGTGGATTATCTTCAGCAGATGTAAGTTACCAAGCTGGAAAAGTCCAAAAGCCATAAACGACAAAATAAATAAATAAATAAATAATTAGAAACTGTGAGCTCTGAAGAAGCTCCACCCACTTCACACAATCACGTCATATATCACTGAAAAGCTGTTTTCTGCTGTAAATGTTAGCTCATGTGACATTATGACATAGATGCCAGTTTCCTTTAGAAATCTTATAAAGATATACAGTAACCTTCTGTGTTATCATAAATGACTACCGTGTGAAATGTCTCCTGTTGTTGTGTCTCTGTTGATTGGCTCTGTGATGTTAGGTCTCGACAGATTTACAGGTGAACACCAATCAGCTTTATGAAGTTTTAATAAATCATTTAAAATGTTTTTTTTTACACTGAAAAGTCCAGCCACAATTTATTAAATTCACTTAATCATAATAAAAGAAATAAAACAGCACTGTATGTAATTAAACATCTACTGGTGTGAAAGAAACTTTCTTTTAAATACTTTTTATTTCAAAGCACTGCAGTTTTTTTTTTTTTTTTACTAGCAGTTAAAGCTGAATGTGTGTGTGAACTGTTCCCCCTGCAGACGGTGATGAGGTTTACACAGAGGTGATGTACACACTCTCCTCTCAGCAGTTCTCACAGGAAACACAGCTCCTTTCAGCTTCCTCTGAATGATGGACACTGAACAGCTTCTGTCTTCGGTCTCAGTTTAAAGTCTGAACTCAATAAACTCTTATTTGTTAAATAACACAAATGTTCCTAACAATTCATTTGATTCTCATGAATGCTTTTCACAGTCTGCCTTTATCATGAACCGTGTGTTTTCTAAAGGAAATCTGCAGGGTGAACTATTTTACTGTTGAATTTGAAACGCACAATAAATCATTTCATCAGAGATGCACTTTAAATCATCCGGGTATTGCTTCTTTATCTTTTATCTTCTTATACAGCCTATCTGTGTGGATGTTGTTGTTGCTTTGTTGTTGTTTTATTTTTATATTTGAGGCAGGATCACATCTGTAATTATTTATTTAACATGTACATGTATTCTTAAATCTAGAACAGTCACAGTTGTTTATGTGATAATCAATGGGTTTTGTTTTTTCCTTAAAGAATCTGTACATGCACAACATTATATTATAATCACATGGGAAATCATCTGTCCTCATTTACTGTATATAAACTAATGTACTAATGAATACTTATTTACAGATTTACTCAACATGACATCTTAAATGTTTTGGAGATATTAATGCCAGTAAATAACTACTTTAAAACAGCTCACTCGGTATTATGGAACTGAAGTAATTGTGTTGAAGTTAATCCAACTATGCAGAAATTTAAAAAAAAAAAAAATAATAATAAAAACTTTACTGAGCAGATTCTGGGGCGTTGTCACCCCCTAGTGGGTGAAATAAATACTGCCGTTAAACCAGAGAAGAAGGAACAGTGAGGACAGTTCTGTAATCATAGTCAGGATTAAATGAATGAATGTTGGCCCTCCCTAGTCTATAAATGAAGTACTGATATTAAACATCTTCATGTGGGAAGCCTGGAGGTGATGCAGTGATGATGTGGAGTGATGGGTCAAAGAAAAAGTTTGCTGTGTTGTATTGTGTTATACTTATTGTACCTGGTTCACTTGTACAGCGTCTATTTATTGTCTTGTATCTTGTCTGTGTACGGTGGTTAATGTTCTGCTTCTGCATTCTGATATTTTGATCATAATGTGTGGTTTTGTTCGTAATGTGTGGTTTTCTGTGAATAAATTTCCAGCACTGACAGTTTAAAGGTCTACTGTATCAAAGAACCTGACAACATACTGTGTCATAAATATTAAACCCTTACCTAATGTGAATTCTATATGTTTTAAAGTGTTTGTGCCATTCATGCCTTAGTGAAATAGTAAAAAAATAAAATAAAATCATGCTGTCTGTTAGAATTTCAGCAAAGATGAGTCAGGAAACTGAACCGATCTTCAGATTGTCTAGATTTATTTGCACACTTGTAGTGTCTACAAATCAGGATAAAAAAAATAAAAAATAATAAAGAAAACTTTACTGAGCAGATTCTGGGGCGTTGTCTCCCCCTAGGGGGTGAAATAAATACTGCCGTTAAACCAGAGAAGAAGGAACAGTGAGGACAGTTCTGTAATCATAGTCAGGATTAAATGAATGAATGTTGGCTCTCCCTAGTCTATAAATGAAGTACTGATATTTGTGCCATTCATGCCTTAGTGAAATAATAAAAAATATATAATAAAATCATGCTGTCTGTTAGAATTTCAGCAAAGATGAGTCAGGAAACTGAACCGATCTTCAGATTGTCTAGATTTATTTGCACACTTGTAAAGTCTACAAATTTTGATCTAAAATGCTTGATTTAAACAAATAATCAAAAATTGGTCAGTTTACACCAGTCTATTAGTGTACCAGGGCTAACGGAACAATCTAGAAACCAGTAGTGATATAAGTGACAGAACAGCAGCTGAAAATAGCAGGAATACTGTCAGAAATGAGCGATGAGTCAGCAAATGACAGGTTTAATTTCTCTATATGCTGATGATGTAATCTCGTGATGATGCACCCTTTACAGTCTTGCAGAGTGGGTAAAGAGAGGAGTTGGACGTCTGTCTTCAGGAGAGTTGTATTGATTGGCTATTATTTAATGCATAGATGAGAGTGACTCATTTATACTCTCATGAGAATGATCCATTTATACATTTCCAGAAAAAAAAGTCCAATCCAAGAATATTATTCATTTTTCCCATATAAAAACTAAGATGAGATGCTGTGAGGGTTTTAAGCCGTGGTGATGCTGACCAAAATGAAGTGAACTGATACTGAAGATGAATAAATAGAGAATGAATGCAGCGTGATGGCTCCCCCTAGTGGATAAAATAAGTACTGATATTAAACATCTTTATGAAGAGACACTGGCGGTGGTGCAGTGATGGTGCAGGTGAACTACTGAAAGTCAGTCAGACAGAATCACAATACACAACAGCATGTCAAACAACACAATGTTATTAAACACAATCGGTTCATTTTTCAAGCTGATGGATAATTGTTGTATTTAAGACTTTTTTATAGCATCAAAACATATGATTTAGGGGTTTTCCTACCCCTTCAAATAAAATAAATAAATCAATAAATCTAGTCCAGTAAAGGTTATAATTATAGAATTCATTGATAAAGTGTAATCAATATGTATAACTAACATTTAGAATTATAACTTAGAAGTTGGCTTGTAACTGCGATGTCACTGAATGGAGCTCAAGACTGAGTCCAGATTAATAAAGAGCTGATGGTTTTACAGTTGCTTCATGAATAAGTTTCACCAGCTGAAAGAGAAAAGCCACGAGTCAGAAATAAACCTGAGCGCTATGCTAGCACTGACTGGTGTGCTGCAAACAATTATTTGCATCTATTTAAAAAAAATAATAAGTTCCACCCACTTCGTAGAATCACATCATGTCAACATGTTATTATGTTATTATGACAAACATACTGGATATGTCAGTTTCCATTATAAACCTTATAAATAGACACTTACTAAAGTGGAAACTGAATAAATGTGCTAAAACACACTGACTACTCCTCATAATAAAATAAATAAAACTGCAATTGTATTGCTACCTGTGCAAAGGAAACACTTAATAATAATAATAATAATAATAATAATAATAATAATAATAATAATAATAATAATTATTATTATTATTATTATTATATTACACTCCTACAGCAGTTTCTGAATCTTGCTTTTTTCATCCACAGCCTTTCTTCAAAACTAGCCTAGTTTGGGGTGAAAATTGTGACCTTATCTCTTAAAGTGATGTAAAGGAGTGTAATAACTTAAAGGTGATGTTTATTCATGCATGATGTCACTTCTTCTATCTCTAGATTCATATAAAATATAAACGGTTCATTAAAATGCGCGTTAAGCCGATCACGTGACCAGCCCGCGTTTCCTGGGGTGCAACGTTAATTGATGTCCCACCAACAACAACAAACCGTATGACGTTAAAAAGCGACGCGCTGGTTTGCAAATGAAGGCCTTTTAAATACCAGAACAAGATGATATTAACACAAATAATATTCGCAAAACATCAGAGGTTTAAACCGCACAAACTCTCCTAATGACGCCGCTGCTATCTAAACAAACATGTACAGCCTAGGACTTGACATAAATGAACCACAGAACTGTTCTGCAGTACCGGGATGTGTCCGCTAGAGGGCAGGAGAGACTTCACTGAACGCCCAGGTGTCGATTTCATACCTAATGCGTGACCGTGCAAAAGTTTGCACACCCGTAGGGTGAAACAAAGCAGTAAAGACAAAAACATTGTAGTTTGAAGCAACAAGCATTTAGTGTATGTTTCACAGATGTTCCTTAAATATCACAGATAAAATAAAATACATTACAGTGAAAGAGCATCCAAAAGCTGTTATAAAATAATTCATAAATAAACAGTTGTCAGAGACTTTTTATATTGCAATAAGAAAGACGCAAAGTTTTGAACTAGTATCACCTGGAACCTTTCATCATAAAATGTCATAATCACTCTTTGACCATTTTTTGTTATTTATCTCATTGTCCTGTCAAAATATACATTCTGTAACTTAAATGGTAAATGTCGCACTTATATAGCTCTTTTATCCAAAGCGCTTTACACTGTGTCTCATTCACCCATTCACACACACACACACCAATGGTAGCAGAGCTGCCATGCAAGGCGCTAACTTGCCATCGGGAGCAACTTGAGGTTCAGTGTCTCGCCCAAGGAAACTTCAGCACGTGGAGTCATGTGGGCCGGGAATCAAACCGCCAACCCTACGATTAGTGGAGAGCACGCTCTACCACCTGAGCCACAACCGCCCCCTTCTTCAAGAAACTTCCTATTTATACCACAGTGCTGCTGAATTCTGGACTCTGATTGGTCAGAAGGTGTTGATTAGTTTTCTATAACAGCAGCTCTGACTGTAGCACAGCTGCAAATCACAGGTTTATATTAAAGCACTCTTTGTAATACGTTATCGTTTCTATAGTAACCGCTCATTCACTGGGATGATTTTTTGTTTTAACTGTCGATATGGAGAAGTTTTATGTAAGGATGTGTTTATATATGATTTATGGAAGGAATCTCCAGTGTCAGAGCTTTGTAACAGTAAAGCTGAAGCTATAAATGGATGAAAATAAATAAATAAAAAGTCTCATTTTTAATAAGTTCCATTTTTAAAGAGGAAAAAACACTTGGGGACGCACTGTTAGACGAAAAGATTCAAATGTGGGTTAGTAACTGTAAGTCGGCTTCATCTCACCAACCTGTTGTTGATTATTTTCCCAAAACAGCACAACACAGAGTGTTTATTCTTTACTCATGGTTAACGTATTGATGTAGTCGCTACAGTTTTGCCTCTTTGTGAACTGCACATTGTATAAATGATTTTTATTAATTGATGTATTTGTGATTTTGCAGATTTCTTCATCTATAACGTAATAAACATCTTGCTGAGTGTCAGCTTTCTGTACTGGTCTATAAAAAATACAAACGTTTTGTTCTCACAGGACTGTGAGCGTGTTGAGGTGATGGTGGTGGATATTTAAACCTCATGTGCTCAGGACAAAGTAAAAAAAACTGAGCTGAAATGACAGGTGTATTTTTATGGTAAGCCGTGGTTTTCCTGTGAGCTGGTGCGAGAAAGATCTCTGTCTCGTCTGTGGTCTCACTCTGTATGAGAAATGGTACGGTCTGTCCTCCTAATTTTCTCTTTCTCAAGGTTTGTTTTCATATATGAAACATTCATACATATTTATATGTATATTAAATGTAGCTTTACTTCAGCTACGTATGGAGACACTGTGGAGTTTTCAGGTGGACCGTTTTGGGTTTTTCTTCTCATCTAAAATGATCTTTCTCCAGATATTAAGTAAAAAACATTGCTAAGCATTTAATATCCAGATGTTTAATATTGTTCCACTTAGCGCTTAATGTGAAGCTGTTGTAGTGATGCGTCTCAGATATGTCCGATTGTGCATTTATAAAAAATGATCACTAAATGCACTTCTATAAGTTCAAGATGTCAAGGTTTAAACTTAGCTGATGTTACCTTTATTACAAAGCATCGGTCTGATTACACGCATGAACCAGCACATTTTACAAAATAATCCAGCATAATAAAAGCTTTGCTATCTGAACCACAGGATAAATGAATAATGATGTGTATAAAGAACCTGTCTGCATTTCCCCCAGTTTTGTTTCATGTACTAACACTAAAGAGAGATGTACACGCAAATAGATCACGCTAATGACATCTTGGCAAGTGGGAATGATCTTGAATACAGTCAAATTTATCATTACAATAAAACAAACCTGCTTCTAGACTTTTTTAAATACTAATTTCAAGTTTTAAATTTTCTGTTGTCAGACCATTTTGTTCATTTAAAAAAAGATCGAGAAAAAAGACAAATTATCTGCCAAAGGAAGACGGTCACATGATCCTTGTAATGAAGGTTAGGACGCAAGTGCAGATAAAGACTTTTAATAAAGAGAGGCAGGCAGACAAATCCAAATCATGCGACAATAGCGTAGTCGAAAAAACAGCCAATGGGTGAGATGATCTACAAATAGGTATAGGCTAGAGACGAGAGGAGACGGGACGGGACGGGACGATGGACCAGGGTATAGACGCTTGATACAGTGATAACACTAATACTTCTCAAAGAGTGAATGCCTAGAAAGTCCTTTTAAAGGTGGTGTGATTGTGTGTGAGATCGGATGCAGGTGTGCGTGATTAGAATGAATGAGTGTTCTGGGAATTGAAGTCCATGGCGGCCATGTTTGTAGGCCGCAGTGCAGGATGGGAAATGTAGTCACTGGTTTGCTGTGATATGACAAAGACGAAAATCCAAAAATAGCTTTAATAATCTTATATTCGGTTTCCTGTAATTTCATAAAAAGAAAATGTGAATAAATTTGACTTCATTCAAGATATTTCTAAAATTCACTTGTTCGGTTTTTTTTAACATTGTGTGCATTTCTTTAGACTTGCGTTAAACTAATTTTAGTCATTTGACAGCTATTAAATATTCTAATAGCAGCATTTCCTCTTGTTTTCAAAAGTACAGATATTTCAGTGTGACACTGCATACAGTGTGTATTAACTACACAGTTTGATCAAATAAGTCCTGATATTAAACATATTTATGAAGGGAGACTGGAGGTGAAAGTCATTAAGACAGAATCACAATACACAACAAGACAGAAATTGTTATAAGTTAGAGTAATTACAGTGTTGTGTATAGAACTACACAAACACATTGAAGCTCTTTGTTTAGTTATGTGTAAACTGCTCAGAAGTGAGTGTGTGAACTTGAGCAGGGTGGAGAGCTGAGCGTTCTGTTAAACACTAGACTACGTGGTTTTCCTGTGGCTTAAATGACCTGCTTCCTGATTTTACTACTCTTGAAACGAGTGTCTCAATGCCTTCACTTCATCCAGGAGCTGTGAAATGGCGCTGCTCGTCCTCCTGTTCTTCTTCCATCTGATTCTGGACATTAACTCTCAATGTGAGTCGTTATTGTGGTGCTGTGAGTTCAGTGATTTGTTCTAATAGATGTTTACAAATAATTCTAGAGATTTTGAGAGATACTTCTGCATGTTCAGTTTGATGTTCAGTGTGTGTATTAAGTGGACTGTGTGTGTGTGTGTGTGTGGTTGTAGATGTTCCTCAGCCCCGGCTGTCCGTGTCTCCTGAAGTTCTCACAGAGAGAGGATCAGTGCAGATTCACTGTCATGTTCCAGACAATGTTAAAGTGCATCAGTGTTATTTCTACCCAGAGAGAGACAACACAAATCTAAAACTCTCTCCATCATGTCAGCTCTCAGTCACTGGTTCTGAACTGATCAGGTGGACAGGACGAAGTTCTCCTGGAACACTTCATATTACTTGTTTCTACGTTGTGGATAACTCTGTTCGTACTCCTTCTCCTCACTCTCTCCCAGCTCCAGTCACAGTGCTGAGTAAGCTCTACATTACATTTGATGTCTATTACTGTCTGCTTTAATCATGTTTCTAATTCACACTTGAATTTATTACCACAACATGAACGTCTGTAACAGTTAATACCTCTTTTCTACACATCCATTATAGTGCTATATATTTATTTATATCTTTTATTTATTCCTCTGCAGATCAGAAACCGAGACTAAGCGTCAGTCGTGATGATCAGTTTGATGAATTCAGATTTGTGTGTGAAATATCAGGGTCAGAGTCAGTAACTGCTGATTTTAGCTGTAATCTCTACACTGGAGAAAATCCTCAGCTTTTCCTAAACCAAAGATCTCAAAAGGGAAAATCTGTGAAGGTTTGTAGATTTAAAGCACAGAGAGACGCTGTGTTTAATCGTCTGCAGTCAGTAAAGAGTCGTGAAGTGAGCTGTGATTATTCACTGATCTCTGACCCGACTGCTCGCTTTCTAATGAGTGATAAATACAACATGATGCGTAAGTTATAATAAACAAATTATGTATTCCATTACTTTATACCTTTGAATAATTTGAACTCATTTTCATTTCATCTTTTGTCAGATTTCTTTACAACAACAACAACAACAACAACGACGAGTGATAAATACAACATGACACGTAAGTTACATTTAATCACATGACTTAATGTTTAATTGAATTACTTTTATACATTTGATTTGTTTGAATTTATTTACCTCTGATTTTCATCAGGTTTCTTTCCTACACCAACACAGCCGTCCATCACTGCTGAGAAATCCACTGCATGTGAGTTCATTTTATTTTATTTACTGCTGTTAGTTCTGTTACACTTTTTTTTATAACTGAAGTTTAATCTGCGTTGTGTTACACATTTTAAGATGTGTGTGTAATGTGTATGTAATATAACGTGTATTAATGTCTGCTTATAATTTACATTTATATTAAAATCATATTGTATTTTCATTACTTTATATTTTTAAAGCATTTTAACCCCTTTGCATGTCAGATTCCTCTTCTGAATCAACACCGCAGTCCATCACTACACAGAAATCCACTGCAGGTCAGTCATTCAAGTTTAATGTGCATTATGTTAGAACTGTGTGATGTTCATTTTACTTTGGTCATTTGATTTGGTGTAAGTAATGCAATAACATTTGAGGTGTCTTTTTATTGTTAACCAACCAGCAGGATCGTCCTAAAGGTACATCATTCTGATGTATCATTAATATCAATATCACCTGCATTGTATTTATTCTCATATCATTTGTAAACATAACACTGTCTTGATTGCTAACTGTTCTGAAATGTTCTTTATTGTTCACACTTCAGTAGATAGAAAACTGACTCGTATTTGAGGATTCAGGGTTTTTCCCAGCTAACAGAACACATACGACATTCTTTATGTAGCATTACAAAAATAATGTTCAGAAAGACATGTAGCATTATAATTTTCCTAGAACGCTTCTCACATATTGTTCCAACACTATGGCGACGACAGTGTTAATGTTCCTACAGCTGAAAATGTTGCAGCAAAGAACATTCAGAAATGTTACACAAAAACCTCTTAAAACACCCGGAGAACCGGACCGACTGCACGCTATAGGAACCAGAAGTTCTTCAGAACCAAAACATTCAGAAAAGATTCTGCGAGCTTATTACTGCTAGTTTGTTTTGCAGACATTCCACAACACTAAACGTAACTAGGAATGGAAAAAAGTACTAGCTTTCCTACAACCAAAATTCCAAAAAAGTTGGGACAGTATGGAAAACGCAAATAAAAACAGAGGAGTGATTTGTAAATGTACTTTGACTTGTTTTTAAACAGAACACGTATAAAGACGTATAAAGGTATTTGATGTTTTACCTAATCAACTGCATAGCTTTTTTTTTTTTTTTTGAAGATAAACGTTTATTTTGAAATTGATGCATGCACTTTCCAAAAAAGTTGGGACGGGGCACTTTATGACTAATAACAATGAGAGAAGTTGAAATAAGAAGGTGATGTGAAACAGGCGAGGCAATCGTCTAATAATAGTATATAAGGAACCTCCAAAAAAGGCCTAGTCCTTCAAGAGCAAGGATGGGTTCAGCTTAATAAGTGTTATGAAAAGAAAAGGTGATGTTACACAGGGGTAAACAGTCGACTGTCCCAACTTTTTTGGAGTGTGTTGCAGTCATCAGATTTAAAATGAGTGTACATTTTCATGTGTTAATAATGTCTTTTCAATATAGTACAGGGTGAATTGAATTTTCAAATGACTCTTTTTGTTTGTTTTTTTGTATTTTCCATACTGTCCCAACTTTTTTGGAATTGGGATTATACATTAATAAATAAAAATGGGCATTTCTGGCACGTTGCTGTGGTATAAGAGGAATAAAACAGTCGGGGGCGTGTTGTTATGGGAACGTCGGAGTGTTAACAGTAACTGCACTTCATCACACCACCTCGTCTCTCAGTATTTTACTGTAAGAGCCCCGTCCAACAGTCAGGAACTGTTAATGATCTAATGATCCAATATCTTATCAAATATTAACACAGACTGTTTTCATTTTATTCAGGATCGCTGCCTACCGTACTGTCAGTCACCGGTGTGTGTGTTTTACTGGCTGGACTGATGAGCTTCTGTCTCTGCGTGTGTATCAGTAAGTCTTTAACTTCATCTTTTAGCAAAATCTTGATTGTGTTGATAATTATGACATGACTGAACGTGTTTTTGTTTCTTAGACAAGCAGAAGACTGAGAGGTTAGAAATTTATTGTGTTCAGCTGAACTGCGTATTATTAAATCCTGATTTTATCACATCTAAGCATCTAATAGCCGTGTATATCTGTGTGGATTATCTTCAGCAGATGTAAATTGAACACGACCCACCGTGATCAGGGTACATTTATCACTTTCTTACCAAGCTGGAAAAGTCCAAAAGCCATAAACGACAATTTAACTAAGCACACGTCCACTGAGTTTAAGTAGATTTAAAAGTATTGTTTTTTGTTTTTTTCAGGAGTCATGATGTCCGTGCTCAATATGAATAATGTGAGTAGCATTTCTGTCTTATGAATAATAAATTGTAACTCACTATCAGTTTCAGTTAATGCAATGTTAAGGACTGAAGAATAAGAAAGTCTAACAGACTTTTTCCTGATGTTTAGTCCGGCTCAGAAGCTGCTGAAACTTATTCTGTGATCAGCTCAGTACCCTTACCGTCCCTGCCTTTAGGTAAATTATACAGTACAAACTCACACACATAACATCACTTACTTAATAGTGCTTTACAATAAACACACAACACAAGCACTAAGAGGTAAAGAGTAGAAAGAAATTGGGTTAAAACTACCCCAAACATCCAGTGACTTACAGTGAATCCGGGAAGTATTCACAGCGCTTCACTTTCCCCACGTTTTGTTATGTTACAGCCTTATTCCAAAATGGATTCAATTCATTATTTTCCTCAAAATTCTACAAACAATACCCCATTATGACAACGTGAAAGAAGTTTGTTTGAAATCTTTGCAAATGTATTAAAAATAAAAAACAAAAAAGCACATGTACATAAGTATTCACAGCCTTTGTCATGACATTCAAAATTGAGCTCAGGCGCATCCTGTTTCCACTGATCATCCTTGAGATGTTTCTACAACTCTACTGGAGTCCACCTGTGGTAAATTTAGTTGATTGGACATTATTTGGAAAGGCACACACCTGTCTATATAAGGTCCCACAGTTAACAATGCATGTCAGAGCACAAACCAAGCCACGAAGTCCAAGGAATTATCTGTAGACCTCCGAGACAGGATTGTATGGAGGCACAGATCTGGGGAAGGGTACAGAAACATTTCTGCAGCATTGAAGGTCTCAATGAGCACAGCGGCCTCCATCATCTATAAATGGAAGAAGTCTGGAACCAGCAGGACTCTTCCTAGAGCTGGCCGCCCGGCCAAACTGAGCGATCGGGGGAGAAGGGCCTTAGTCAGGGAGGTGACCAAAAACCTGATGGTCACTCTGACAGAGCTCCAGCGTGTCTCTGTGGAGAGAGGAGAACCTTCCAGAAGAACAACCATCTCTGCAGCACTCCATCAATCAGGCCTGAATGGTAGCGTGACCAGATGGAAGGCACTCCTCAGTAAAAGGCACATGACAGCCCGCTTGGAGTTTGCCAAAAGGCACCTGAAGGACTCTCAGACCAAAGATTGAACAAAGATTGAACTCGTTGGCCTGAATGGCCGCTCATCACCTGGCCAATACCATCCCTACAGTGAAGCATGGTGGTGGCAGCATCATGCTGTGGGGATGTTTTTCAGTGGCAGGAACTGGGAGACTAGTCAGGATCGAGGGAAAGAAGAATGCAGCATCCTTGATCAGAGACATCCTTGATGAAAACCTGCTCCAGAGCACTCTGGACCTCAGACTGGGGCGAAGGTTCATCTTCCAACAGGACAACGACCATAAGCACACAGCCAAGATAACAAAGGAGTGGCTACAGGACAACTCTGTGAATGTCCTTGAGTGGCCCAGCCAGAGCCCAGACTTCAACCCCATTGAACATCTCTGGAGAGATCTGAAAATGGCTGTGCACCGACGCTCCCCATCCAACCTGATGGAGCTTGAGAGGTCCTGCAAAGAAGAATGGGAGAAACTGCCCAAAAATAGGCGTGCCAAGCTTGTAGCATCGTTCTCAAAAAGACTTGAATCTGTAATTGGTGCCAAAGCTGCTTCAGCAAAGTATTGAGAAAGGGCTGTGAATACTTATGTACATGTGCTTTTATGTTTTTTATTTTTAATAAATTTGCAAAGATTTCAAACAAACTTCTTTCATGTTGTCATTATGGAGTATTGTTTGTAGAATTTTGAGGAAAATAATGCATTTAATCCTTTTTTCAATAAGGTTGTAACATAACAAAATGTGGGAAAAGTGAAGCGCTGTGAATACTTTCTGGATGCACTGTACCCTGTGGATAATCTATAAGGAGATCTGAACCATGCAGGCTAATCAAACTTTGTAAACAAAGACCGAAGTGGAACTCAGACACCGGATATAATATTAAACAGCTTGCAGAAATGCTCAGGGAAAGTGTCAAACCCTCACTAAGAGTCGAGGTGAAGGAACTGTTTAAATCCACTGAACAAATGAAGGTGAAACACGTAACAGGAGCATTCAGTACTCAGGTATTATTAAACACAATCCATTCATTTTTCCAGCTGATGGATAATTGTTGTATTTAAGACAGTTTTATAGCATCAAAACATATTTAGGGGGTTTCTCCCTCTTCAAATAAAATAAATAAATAAATCTAGTCCAGTAAAGGTTGTAATTATAGAATATACTGATGAAGTGTAATCAATATGTGTAACTAACATTTAGAATTATAACTTAGAAGCATAATCTAATAATCAGTATTAGTTAATCCTCCTGTACCTTTCTGCACAGCAATACATTCACATTAGACATTCGCTGAAACTGCTTTTGTAAGTAAACGACCTTGAGGCCCGATACTGATTATCGAGTTAGGATAGGGCCTCGGGAAGTGAAGCAGATATCAGCTACAGTAGGATGGCAGACAGAAGCTCATTGAGACATTGAGAAGGGAGTTTTGGTCAGAGAAAAACAAAAAACAAAAGACTGAGTTTCTGAGTGAAACCTTTTTTATTATTATTTATTTAAAGGAAACCTTGTCCTCATAAAACCTTTTTAAGAAAAGCAACTAACTGCTCATGCTCCACACATCTAAGATATTATATAGACATGAATAATTCATTGTGGGGAAGGAGGTTGAAGGTTTGTTTCTAATGAGAAAAGCTAAAACCCCGTCTAAGATGAGCTCGCTGTTGCAGAGAGGTATAAAAGGGCATGTGCGTGTTTGCATAATTTGGACTTTCTGCAGATTGTCTCACTTTACTGTTTCAATAAAGTTTGATTATGTTTTGGCCTCTACAAACCCTTTTATCTGTGAAGTTTTTTTAACTTAGACTGGAAAGATTTTTTTCCACTACATAATGCAGCCAAAAGAAACTGTTTTATAATCTGAAAGTCATGTCACTATGAGACACTTTAAACACGATGTGAATTTTCAGACACCAGTGGAGACATAAAAGTGGATTCTAAGAAAACAGTGGTGAGTAGCGTTTTGCTATCAGTTACTGGATAAACTGTTACACTGGTTTGTGGTCGGAGTTTCCATATTACAGACTTTGATGGCTTTCTTGGCTTCATTTCTACTGCACAGGCAGGCTTTGTCTGCAGCAGCAGAACTACACATGAAAGCATCGCTTTACTTGACAAGTCAACAATACATTTTTATTTAAAAGACACTTCTAATAACTGACATCTTATTTTGTTTTAACAGGTCGACATGTATCATGTGTATAGCTCCATCCCTGACACACACGTGACCACCAATGACGCAGTGTACAGCCTGCTGCAGATGCACTGATGTATATTACACCTTAATGAATGTAAATAGTTATTTACAGTATTATTCTTATACCTGTTATGCCTTAACATGTGCTTTAATTGAATAGCTTGCTTTTGGATTTGAAATGAATTTACTTCTGCTGGCTTGTAACTGCGATGTCACTGAATGGAGCTCAAGGCTGAGTCCAGATTAATAAAGAGCTGATGGTTTTACAGTTGCTTCATGAATAAGTTTCACCAGCTGAAAGAGAAAAGCCACGAGTAGAGTCAGAAATAAACCTGAGCGCTATGCTAGCACTGACTGGCGTGCTGCAAACAATTATTTGCACACACACACACACACACACACACACACACACACACACATATATAAAGTTCCACCCAAAGGAAACACTTCATTACTATTGTTTTTTTTAATTATTATTTTTACACTCCTACAGCAGTTTCTGAATCTTGCTTTTTCCCATCCACAGCCTTTCTTCAAAACTAGCCTAGTTTGGGGTGAAAATTGCGGCCTTATCTCTTAAAGTGATGTAAAGGAGTGTAATAACTTAAAGGTGATGTTTATTCATGCATGCTGTCACTTCTTCTATCTCTAGATTCATATAAAATATAAACGGTTCATTAAAATGCGCGTTAAGCCGATCACGTGACCAGTGCGCGTTTCCTGGGGTGCAACGTTAATTGATGTCCCACCAACAACAACAAACCGTATGACGTTAAAAAGGCGACGCGCTGGTTTGCAAATGAAGGCCTTTTAAATACCAGAACAAGATGATATTAACACAAATAATATTCGCAAAACATCAGAGGTTTAAACCGCACAAACTCTCCTAATGACGCCGCTGCTATCTAAACAAACATGTACAGCCTAGGACTTGACATAAATGAACCACAGAACCGTTCCGCAGTACCGGGATGTGTCCGCTAGAGGGCAGGAGAGACTTCACTGAATGCCCAGGTGTCGATTTAATACCTAATGCGTGACCGTGCAAAAGTTTGCACACCCATAGGGTGAAACAAAGCAGTAAAGACAAAAACATTGTAGTTTGAAGCAACAAGGCATTTAGTGTATGTTTCACAGATGTTCCTTAAATATCACAGATAAAATAAAATACATTACAGTGAAAGAGCATCCAAAAGCTGTTATAAAATAATTCATAAATAAAGACAAATAGTTGTCAGAGACTTTTTATATTGTAATAATAAAGACGCAAAGTTTTGAACTAGTTTTCTATAACCTGCACATCACAGGTTTATATTAAAGCACTCTTTCTAATACTTTATTGTTTCTATAGTAACCGCTCATTCACTGGGATGTTTTTTTGTTTTAATTGTTGATATGGAAAAGTTTTATGTAAGGATGTGTTTATATATGATTTATGGAAGGAGTCTCCAGGGTCAGAGCTTTGTAACAGTAAAGCTGTAGCTATAAATGGATTTTTTTAAAAAGTCTCATTTTTAATAAGTTCCATTTTGTAAGAGGAATAAAACACTTGGGGACGCACTGTTAGACAAAAAGATTCAAAGTTGGCTTAGTAACTGTAAGTCAGCTTCATCTCACCAACCTGTTGTTGATTATTTTCCCAAAACAGAACAACACAGAGTGTTTATTCTTTACTCATGGTTAACGTATTGATGTAGTCGCTACAGTTTTGCCTCTTTGTGAACTGCACATTGTATAAATGATTTTTATTAATTGATGTATTTGTGATTTTGCAGATTTGTTCATCTATAACGTAATAAACATCTTGCTGAGTGTCAGCTTTCTGTACTGGTCTATAAAAAATACAAACGTTTCGTTCTCACAGGACTGTGAGCGTGTTGAGGTGATGGTGGTGGATATTTATACCTCATGTGCTCAGGACAAAGTAAAACAACTGAGCTGAAATGACAGGTGTATTTTTATGGTAAGCCGTGGTTTTCCTGTGAGCTGGTGCGAGAAAGATCTCTGTCTCGTCTGTGGTCTCACTCTGTATGAGAAATGGTACGGTCTGTCCTCCTAATTTTCTCTTTCTCAAGGTTTGTTTTCATTTATGAAGCATTCGTACATATTTATATGTATATTTAATGTTATTAAATGTATTAAATTTTGCTACTCTTGAAACGAGTGTCTCGATGCTTTCACTTCATCCAGGAGCTGTGAAATGGCGCTGCTCGTCCTCCTGTTCTTCTTCCATCTGATTCTGGACATTAACTCTCAATGTGAGTCGTTATTGTGGTGCTGTGAGTTCAGTGATTTGTTCTAATAGATGTTTACAAATAATTCTAGAGATTTTGAGAGATACTTCTGCATGTTCAGTTTGATGTTCAGTGTGTGTATTAAGTGGACTGTGTGATTTGTGTGTGTGGTTGTAGATGTTCCTCAGCCCCGGCTGTCCGTGACTCCTGAAGTTCTCACAGAGAGAGGATCAGTGCAGATTCACTGTCATGTTCCAGACAATGTTAAAGTGCATCAGTGTTATTTCTACCCAGAGAGAGACAACAGAAATATAAAACTCTCTCCATCATGTCAGCTCTCAGTCACTGGTTCTGAACTGATCAGGTGGACAGGACGAAGTTCTCCTGGAACACTTCATATTACTTGTTACTACGCTTTGGATAACTCTGTTCGTAATCCTTCTCCTCACTCTCTCCCAGCTCCAGTCACAGTGCTGAGTAAGCTCTACATTACGTGTATCTTTATAATATATGTGCATTCTGTGTATTAATATCTGCATGAATCATAAAATTACATTCATGTTCCTTAATGCTATTTTTGGTGTAATTTATTAATTGATTGATTTTATTTATTCCTCTGCAGATCAGAAACCGAGACTAAGCGTCAGTCATGATGGTCAGTTTGATGTATTCAGATTTGTGTGTGAAATATCAGGGTCAGAGTCAGTAACTGCTGATTTTAGCTGTAATCTCTACACTGGAGAAAATCCTCAGCCTTATGTAAAGACAGGATCTCAGAAGGCAGTTTGTAGATTTACAGCAGAGAAAAATGATCTGTTTAATCGTCTGCAGTCAGTAAAGAGTCGTGAAGTGAGCTGTGATTATTCACTGATCTCTGACCCGACTGCTCGCTCTCTAATGAGTGATAAATACAACATGATGCGTAAGTTATAATAAACAAATTATGTATTCCATTACTTTATACCTTTGAATAATTTGAACTCATTTTCATTTCATCTTTTGTCAGATTTCTTTACAACATCAACAACAACAACAACGACTCAGGCATCCACTCCTGAAGAGAAACCCAGTGCAGGTTAGTGACTCAGTTTTAATTACATTACATTAGAATTTCGTGGTGTTCATTTTACTTTGGTCATTGTTTTACTGTAGGAACGCAAAAAAAATCAGTGTGTGTAGTTTATGTAAATATTTGTGTCAATCAGATTTGAGTCTGGTAACGACGCCACCATCCACAGCTACGGAGAAATCTACAGCAGGTCAGTTTACTCCTTCATCCACCACTGTTTAGTCCTTTTAAATAATAACACTTTATTTATTATGTCCTTTATTATATGTTGTGTATTTGTTTTAAGCTTCTCCAGTTTTTTCAACTCCTCCGATCACCACAAGACTCACAGCGACTCGTAAGTTTACTGTGTAGTAGGTCTTACTATGAAACTAGAAACACTTAAACACCAGACACACACCTTTAAAACAGTTCCTGCTGTAACAGTTAATGCATTCGACTTGTTATATACTGTAGTGTATATTGCTGGAGTGAACAACCAGTGCTCCTAACAGTGAGTCACTAACTCATATATAACAGTGATAGCACACTTAGCACCTAGAATTAAAATAAGCCCATTTATCATGTTTATTTCCTGCAGTACAGTAAATTAGTCTAAACGTTTATCTCAGATTTTGCCTTTTTTTGTTAGATTTGTCTTCTCCACCAACGCGGTCATCCACAACTGAAGAGAAAATTGATTGATATTATTATTATTATTATTATTAATTATTATTATTATTATTATTATTAATTATTTTAATTCTTTACATGTATTTGCTTTTCCTTTTGTTAGCGTTGTCTACTGTATCAACATCGCAAACCACACCTAAAGATAAATCTACAGGTGAGTCCATTTCTTCAGATACCACTGTTTATATCTTTCAGTCACGATATGATCTTTTTTATATTGAATAGATTGTAATTCTCTCTGTAGCTTCGACTGTGAACACCACAAGTGGCCCAAAAAGTAGTGAGTAACAATACAAATTTGTTATTTTAAATTATTAATCCCACCTAGAAAAATATCAGCGTGATATAACTCTGTTTGGATTATAAATAAAATCCTGTTCCTTCATGAGATTTATAGCTTATATTTCACCCCAATCCCCGCCAAACCCCCAACTTATATAGCATACAGTTTATAAGAAAAACTTCTATGCGGCAGTATAGTGAACTATAGTGTGCAGCTTAATTATCATCAGGGTATTTATGAGGTTTTTTTTTTTTACCAACAGCAGGATTCTCCTAAAAGTACATCATTCTGATATATCATTAATATCACATCTACGAACCGGCATTGTATTTATTATCATCATTTGTGAACTTAACATTTTGTTGATTGCTAACGGTTCTGAAATGTTCGTTCAAACCAAGATACCCTGTGTTGTTCTGTGATATTTGGAGGATTCAGGGATTTACCCAGCTAACAGAACACATACGAATGTTTAATAATGTATGCAACAAGATGAATTGTAACATTACAAAAAGAATGTTCAGGAAGATGTGTCGTAAAGTTTGAGCTTATAATTTTCCTTGGATGCTTCTCACATTATGGCAACGTTAGTGTTAATGTTCCTACAACTGCAAAAAAACAACTTCTTAAAACACCCAGAGGACCTGACTGACTGCACGCTACAGGAGCCAAAAGTTCTTAATATAAAACGTTCAGAAAGTTTCTGTTTTGCAGACATTCCACAACACTAACTGTAACTAAAAATGGAAAAAAGTACTAGCTGTCCGTCATTAATAAATAAATATTGTAATTGCTGGCACGTTGCTGTGGTCACTTCAGGTGACCACAGCAACCACACAGGTGGTGTGATGAAGTGCACAGTAACTGCACTTCATCACACCACCTCGTCTCTCAGTATTTTACTATAAGAGCCCCGTCCAACAGTCAGGAACTGTTAATGATCTAATGATCCAATATCTTATCAAATATTAACACAGACTGTTTTCATTTTATTCAGGATCGCTGCTTACCGTACTGTCAGTCACCAGTGTGTGTATTTTACTGGCTGGACTGATGAGCTTCTGTCTCTACGTGTGTATATCTGTGTGGATTATCTTCAGCAGATGTAAATTGAACACGACCCACCGTGATCAGGGTACATTTATCACTTTCTTACCAAGCTGGAAAAGTCCAAAAGCCATAAACAACAAAATAAATAAATAAATAAATAAATAGAAACTCTGAGCTCTGAAGAAGCTCCACCCACTTCACACAATCACATCACGTCATACATCACTGAAAAGCTGTTTTCTGCTGTAAATGTTAGCTCATGTGACATTATGACATAGATGCCAGTTTCCTTTAGAAATCTTATAAAGATATACAGTAACCTTCTGTGTTATCATAAATGACTACCGTGTGAAATGTCTCCTGTTGTTGTGTCTCTGTTGATTGGCTCTGTGATGTTAGGTCTCAACAGATTTACAGGTGAACACCAATCAGCTTTATGAAGTATTAATAAATCATTTAAAAAAAAAATTACACTGAAAAGTCCAGCCACAATTTATTAAATCCACTTAATCATAATAAAAGAAATAAAACAGCACTGTATGTAATTAAACAACTACTGGTGTAAATTAATCTTTTTAAAAAAATGCTTTTTATTTCAAAGCACTGCAGTGTTTGTATTTTTTTGTAAGTTTTTTTAAAGTTTTTTTTTTTTACTAGCAGTTAAAGCTGAATGTGTGTGTGAACTGTTCCCCCTGCAGACGGTGATGAGGTTTACACAGAGGTGATGTACACACTCTCCTCTCAGCAGTTCTCACAGGAAACACAGCTCCTTTCAGCTTCCTCTGAATGATGGACACTGAACAGCTTCTGTCTTCTGTCTCAGTTTAAAGTCTGAACTCAATAAACTCTTATTTGTTAAATAACACAAATGTTCCTAACAATTCATTTGATTCTCATGAATGCTTTTCACAGTCTGCCTTTATCATGAACCGTGTGTTTTCTAAAGGAAATCTGCAGGGTGAACTATTTTACTGTTGAATTTGAAACGCACAATAAATCATTTCATCAGAGATGCACTTTGAATCATCCGGGTATTGCTTCTTTATCTTTTATCTTCTTATACAGCCTATCTGTGTGGATTAATTTCATTGGTCTTGCTTTGTTGTTGTTTTATTGTTGTAGTTTGTTTTTTGTTGTAGCTTTTCTGTCTGCTGTTTTTTAAGTGGCCAGCATTCAGCACCGTAGGTTAAAGCAGGTCTCACAGTGGACTTATAAATCTTGCCTTTGATTTACACTGACATTCGTTTGTCACAGAGCACTCCTGTTAAACTCCTCCATTTCAGCCTCCCTGCATTCACACGACTCGTGATATCGGCGTCAATAGAGACATCGCTAGATAGAATGCTACCGAGGTATTTAAAATTGGTGACTGAGTTAAGTGCAGAGTTTTGGAGCGAAATTGTGTCATGTTCGTTGCTGTTTGAAAAGTTGCAGTGCATATATTCAGTCTTCTGTCTGCTTATTCTAAGGCCAGCATTTTCCAGCACAGCTCTCCATTCTTCCAGGTGTTGTTGGAGCTCTCTTGGGTCTCCGCTGTTAAGGACAATATCGTCTGTGTAGACAATGTCCCAGGGTATTGAATGTTGCACCTCCGCCGTTACGTAATTCATCACCAGGTTAAAAGTAGGGGGCTGAGTGCCGAACCTTGATGAATTCCTACTCTCACTTCAAAACAGTCGCTGATTCCTGCTGGGCAACGCACCTTACTGGTTACGCCTTCGTACATGTCAGCCACTATATTGATGAGACATTCGGGCACTTTTTGTGATCGTAGAGCTTGCCATATTAGTGGTCTCGGAACACGGTCGAAAGCTTTTTCTAAATCTATAAACACCATGTGTAGATCTTTCTTGTTGTCTCTGTGCTTTTCCATAAGCATTCGAATCTTATGTATAGCATCGATTGTTGATTTTTCTGCAACGAATCCGCATTGGTTTTCAGTGACCTTAGTTAGATGCAACAATCTTCTATTTATTACCCGTTCCCTGATTTTAAAAGTGTGTGATATCAGTTTTGTAGCCCTGTAGTTCCCACATAGTCTTAGGTCACCTTTGTTTTTGTAAAAAGGCACTAGGTAGCTTTTTCTCCATGCAGTTGGAATGCCGTCATCAGGAATTTTGATGAACAAGGTTGTCAGGAAGTAAACTCCCGGTTCTCCTAACCTCTTCCACAACTCTGACGGTATGTCATCAGGCCCAGTGGCCTTGTTATTGGCCATTTTATGTACTGCTAATTTAACCTCATCTAGTGTGATTATTGGCTAAGGACCTTCCGCAGGTGCTTGTTCTTGAGGTGGTTCACATGGGTATGTTTGGTTGAGTAGTTTTGAATAATACTCTTTCCATCTCTGCTTCATGTCATCGTTAGATGTTAATAGGTGTCCTTGAGCGTCTCTGATGTACTTGATGGTTTTTGTATCCTGGGTGTCTCGGTGTCTCCGTTTTGCGACTTTAAAGAGTTGCTTATCATTAGGTGCGGCTTCCAACTTAGCATATAGATCTTCCTTAGTAACGGCCCTTGCCTGTGCTACTGCGCGTCTCGCATCTTTTTTTGCGGTGCGATAAGAGATACGGTCCTCCTCACTGCCTGTTTGTTGCCAGAGCTTGAAGTGAGCTTTTTTTTGTCTGTAGTTTTTGCTGAACTTCTGCTTTCCACCATGTAGGGTCTTTACCGTCTCTGTCTACACCTCTGGATACACCCAGATATTCTGTTGCCTTTTGGTTACAGTACTTATGAAATTCATCCCACATGGTGTTGGCTGAGTGTTTTGTGTGATCTTTCTTTAGGTAGTCGGTTAACTGTACACACATCTATGCCCTTCAACTTGATCTAGCTTATACCAGCGAATTTCCGCAACGTTTTCAATTCTTACTTTCACTGGTCTCGGTGTCAAGTCAGCGACAAGGAGGCGATGTTGAGAAGTCAAAGGTTCTCCAGGGATAACTTTGCAGTCCCTGAATGTCTTGAGGAGCCTTCGGTCTGCGAGGAGGTAATCCACCTGCGTACAGTTTCCACCACTCGTATAGGTAATTAAGTGTTCTTGTGGCTTCGAGAAAAAGGTGTTGACTATTGCAAGGTTGGAGGTTGATGCGAAGTTTAAAATGTCCTCTCCTTGTGCATTTTTGCTGCCGAAGCCTCTGCTTCCATGCACCGTCTGATATGTGGTAGTTTTTTGTCCGACATGGCCATTAAGGTCAGCTCCTATGTATTTTGACTCGGAGTTCAGAATAGACTGAAGCAGATCGTATGTGATTGTGCCCTGCGATGGATTGGCACCCTGTCCAGGGTATACCCCGGCTTGTGCCCAATGCTTCCTGGGATAGGCTCCAGGTTCCCTGTGACCCTGAAAAGGATAAGCGGTATAGAAGATGGATGGATGGAGATCGTATAGGTCATCCCAAAATAGCTGCTTTTCGGCTTGTGGCAAACCAGTCTGTGGCGCATAGGGTGTTATGACATTCATACATGGCTGGTCGTCTAAAGCAAATTTGACCATGAGAATTTGATCGCTTATTCTTTAAATTATTACTAAGGTTTCAATACATTTCCAAAAAAGTCCAATCCAAAAATATAATAAATTTTTCCCACATAAAAACTAAAATGAGATGCTGTGAGGGTTTTAAGCCGTGGTGATGCTGACCAAAATAAAGTGAACTGGTACTGAAGAAGAATAGATGCAGAATAAATGCAGCATGTTGGCTCCCCTAGTGGATACAATAAGTACTGATATTAAACATCTTTATAAAGGGAGACTGGAGGTGGGGCCGGTGAAATACTGAAAGTCAGTCAGACAGAATCACAATACACAATAAACAGCATGTCAAACAAAATTGTTATAATTTAGAGTAATTACAGTGTCGTGTACAGACCTAAACAAGCATGTTTGTTTAGTTATGTGTAACCTGCTCAGAAGTGAATCTGTGAACTTGAGCAGGGTGGAGAGCTGAGCGTTCTGTTAAACACTAGACTACGTGGTTTTCCTGTGGCTTAAATGACCTGCTTCCTGATTTTATTACTCTTGAAACGAATGTCTCGATGCTTTCACTTCATCCAGGAGCTGTGAAATGGCGCTGCTCGTCCTCCTGTTCTTCTTCCATCTGATTCTGGACATTAACTCTCAATGTGAGTCGTTATTGTGGTGCTGTGAGTTCAGTGATTTGTTCTAATAGATGTTTACAAATAATTCTAGAGATTTTGAGAGATACTTCTGCATGTTCAGTTTTATGTTCAGTGTGTGTATTAAGTGGACTGTGTGTGTGTGTGTGTGGTTGTAGATGTTCCTCAGCCCCAGCTGTCCGTGACTCCTGAAGTTCTCACAGAGAGAGGATCAGTGCAGATTCACTGTCATGTTCCAGACAATGTTAAAGTGTCTCTGTGTCATTTCTACCCAGAGAGAGACAACACAAATCTAAAACTCTCTCCATCATGTCAGCTCTCAGTCACTGGTTCTGAACTGATCAGGTGGACAGGACGAAGTTCTCCTGGAACACTTCATATTACTTGTTACTACGCTGTGGATAACTCTGTTCGTACTGCTTCTCCTCGCTCTCTCCCAGCTCCAGTCACAGTGCGGTGTAAGCTCTACATTACATTTGATGTCTATTACTGTCTGCTTTAATCATGTTTCTAATTCACACTTGAATTTATTACCACAACATGAACGTCTGTAACAGTTAATACCTCTTTTCTACACATCCATTATAGTGCTATATATTTATTTATATCTTTTATTTATTCCTCTGCAGATCAGAAACCGAGACTAAGCGTCAGTCATGATGATCAGTTTGATGAATTCAGATTTGTGTGTGAAATATCAGGGTCACAGTCAGTAACTGCTGATTTTAGCTGTAATCTCTACACTGGAGAAAATCCTCAGCTTTTCCTAAACCAAACATCTCAAAAGAGAAAATCTGGGAAGGTTTGTATTTTTACAGCACAGAGAGACGCTGTGTTTAATCGTCTGCAGTCAGTAAAGAGTCGTGAAGTGAGCTGTGATTATTCACTGATCTCTGACCCGACTGCTCGCTCTCTAATGAGTGATAAATACAACATGATTCGTAAGTTATAATAAATCAAATTACTTATATTTGTTTTTAAATACTTTTCTACCTGTGAATTGTGTTTGAATTTATTTACGTGTTTTTCATCAGGTTTCTTTCCTACACCAACACAGCCGTCCATCACTACTGAGAAATCCACTGCATGTGAGTTCATTTTATTTTATTTACTGCTGTTTAGTTCTGTTACACTTTTTTTATATAACTGAAGTTTAATGTGCATTATGTTACACATGTAAGATGTGTTTATTTTATATTACATATTCCTTTTTTTTCACAATATATTTTATGTGTGTAGTTTATTTAGTGACTAAAGAGGAATCAATTTTTGGTTAATTTATTTCTTTAAGTATCACAGTTTAATTCCCAAAACTCAAATACATCTAGAGATTAAAATAGACACGTTACAGTTTAATGTGTTACTTCTTTAGATTTAAAACAAACATGAATGTGTGATCCTGTTCTGGATATGATATGTAGGAAAACAAATATGAATACAAATGTACTCTGAGCGTTCTAAAATCCTACCTGTGCGTTTACACACATGGAAAGAGTTTCAACAGGAATCAGTTTCAACACTTCATTCAGGAATCAGTGACTGACATTGTCCTGGACTGTGTGTGTGTGTGTGTGTGTGTGTGTGTGTGTGTGTGTGTGTGTGTGTGGTTGTAGATGTTCCTCAGCCCCGGCTGTCCGTGACTCCTGAAGTTCTCACAGAGAGAGGATCAGTGCAGATTCACTGTCATGTTCCAGACAATGTTAAAGTGCGTCAGTGTCATTTCTACCCAGAGAGAGACAACACAAATCTAAAACTCTCTCCATCATGTCAGCTCTCAGTCACTGGTTCTGAACTGATCAGGTGGACAGGACGAAGTTCTCCTGGAACACTTCATATTACTTGTTTCTACGTTGTGGATAACTCTGTTCGTACTGCTTCTCCTCACTCTCTCCCAGCTCCAGTCACAGTGCTGAGTAAGCTCTACATTACGTGTATCTTTATAATATATGTGCATTCTGTGTATTAATATCTGCATGAATCATAAAATTACATTCATGTTCCTTAATGCTATTTTTGGTGTAATTTATTAATTGATTGATTTTATTTATTCCTCTGCAGATCAGAAACCGAGACTAAGCGTCAGTCATGATGGTCAGCTTGATGAATTCAGATTTTTATGTGAAATATCAGGGTCAGAGTCAGTAACTGCTGATTTTAGCTGTAATCTCTACACTGGAGAAAATCCTCAGCCTTATGTAAAGACAGGATCTCAGAAGGCAGTTTGTAGATTTACAGCAGAGAAAAATGATCTGTTTAATCGTCTGCAGTCAGTAAAGAGTCGTGAAGTGAGCTGTGATTATTCACTGATCTCTGACCCAACTGCTCGCTCTCTAATGAGTGATAAACACAACATGATACGTAAGTTATAATAAACAAATTATGTATAGTTCCATTACTTTACACCTTATTTTCATTTCATCTTTTGTCAGATTTTTTTACTTCCATGACAACATCAACAACAACAACAACGACTCAGGCATCCACTCCTGAAGAGAAACCCAGTGCAGGTTAGTGACTCAGTTTTAATTACATTACATTAGAATTTTGTGGTGTTCATTTTACTTTGGTCATTGTTTTACTGTAGGAACACAAAAAAATCAGTGTGTGTAGTTTATGTAAATATTTGTGTCAATCAGATTTGAGTCTGGTAACGATGCCACCATCCACAGCTACGGAGGAATCTACAGCAGGTCAGTTTACTCCTTCATCCACCACTGTTTAGTCCTTTTAAATAATAACACTTTATTTATTATGTCCTTTATTATATGTTGTGTATTTGTTTTAAGCTTCTCCAGTTTTTTCAACTCCTCCGATCACCACAAGACTCACAGCGACTCGTAAGTTTACTGTGTAGTAGGTCTTACTATGAAACTAGAAACACTTAAACACCAGACACACACCTTTAAAACAGTTCCTGCTGTAACAGTTAATGCATTCGACTTGTTATATACTGTAGTGTATATTGCTGGAGTGAACTTTGTGCGGTTTTACTATGAGAATGTCCATTCATGGATTTATATTATTCATATCAGTTATAACCGGAGAATTCTTTCCTGTAGCTGAAAGTACCAGAGTTACACAAAATCATCATCACAACACAACCAGTGCTCCTAACAGTGAGTCACTAACTCATATATAACAGTGATAGCACACTTAGCACCTAGAATTTAAATAAGCCCATTTATCATGTTTATTTCCTGCAGTACAGTAAATTAGTCTAAACGTTGATCTCAGATTTTGCCTTTTTTTGTTAGATTTGTCTTCTCCACCAACACGGTCATCCACAACTGAAGAGAAAACTGATTCCGGTTAGTTTTTAATAAAAAAACATTTTATAATCGGCATTTAATGTACATTATCTATCGATTTTGAATTGTATTATTAGATTATTCGTTCTAATTTCTACAGATGTACAACAATAATTTTCTTATTTATTATTATTAATTATTTTAATTCTTTACATGTATTTGCTTTTCCTTTTGTTAGCGTTGTCTACTGTATCAACATCGCAAACCACACCTAAAGATAAATCTACAGGTGAGTCCATTTCTTCAGATACCACTGTTTATATCTTTCAGTTACGATATGATCTTTTTTATATTGAATAGATTGTAATTCTCTCTGTAGCTTCGATTGTAAACACCACATGTGGCCCAAAAACTACTGAGTAACAATACAAATTTGTTATTTTAAATTATTAATCCCACCTAGAAAAATATCAGCGTGATATAACTCTGTTTGGATTATAAATAACCTCCTGTTCCTTCAGCATATTTATAGCTTATATTTCACCCCAATCCCCGCCAAACCCCCAACTTATATAGCATACAGTTTATAAGAACAACTTCTATGCGGCAGTATAGTGAACTATAGTGTGCAGCTTAATTATCATCAGGGTATTTATGAGGTTGTTGTTTTGTTGTTGTTGTTTTTTTTTTTTTTACCAACAGCAGGATTCTCCTAAAAGTACATCATTCTGATATATCATTAATATCACATCTACGAACCGGCATTGTATTTATCATCATCATTTGTGAACTTAACATTTTGTTGATTGCTAACGGTTCTGAAATGTTCGTTCAAACCAAGATACCCTGTGTTGTTCTGTGATATTTGGAGGATTCAGGGATTTACCCAGCTAACAGAACACATACGAATGTTTAATAATGTATGCAACAAGATGAATTGTAACATTACAAAAAGAATGTTCAGGAAGATGTGTCGTAAAGTTTGGCCTTATAATTTTCCTTGGATGCTTCTCACATTATGGCAACGTTAGTGTTAATGTTCCTACAACTGCAAAAAAACAACTTCTTAAAACACCCAGAGGACCTGACTGACTGCACGCTACAGGAACCAAAAGTTCTTAATATAAAACATTCAGAAAGTTTCTGTTTTGCAGACATTCCACAACACTAACTGTAACTAAAAATGGAAAAAAGTACTAGCTGTCCGTCATTAATAAATAAATATTGTAATTGCTGGCACGTTGCTGTGGTCACTTGGGGGAACGTCGGAGTGTTAACAGTAACTGCACTTCATCACACCACCTCGTCTCTCAGTATTTTACTGTAAGAGCCCCGTCCAACAGTCAGGAACTGTTAATGATCTAATGATCCAATATCTTATCAAATATTAACACAGACTGTTTTCATTTTATTCAGGATCGCTGCCTACCGTACTGTCAGTCACCGGTGTGTGTGTTTTACTGGCTGGACTGATGAGCTTCTGTCTCTGCGTGTGTAGCAGTAAGTCTTTAACTTCATCTTTTAGCAAAATCTTGATTGTGTTGATAATTGTGACATGACTGAACGTGTTTTTGTTTCTTAGACAAGCAGAAGACTGAGAGGTTAGAAATTTATTGTGTTCAGCTGAACTGCGTTAAATCATGTTATTAAATCCTGATTTTATCACATCTAAGCATCTAATAGCCGTGTATATCTGTGTGGATTATCTTCAGCAGATGTAAGTTACCAAGCTGGAAAAGTCCAAAAGCCATAAACGACAAAATAAATAAATAAATAAATAATTAGAAACTGTGAGCTCTGAAGAAGCTCCACCCACTTCACACAATCACGTCATATATCACTGAAAAGCTGTTTTCTGCTGTAAATGTTAGCTCATGTGACATTATGACATAGATGCCAGTTTCCTTTAGAAATCTTATAAAGATATACAGTAACCTTCTGTGTTATCATAAATGACTACCGTGTGAAATGTCTCCTGTTGTTGTGTCTCTGTTGATTGGCTCTGTGATGTTAGGTCTCGACAGATTTACAGGTGAACACCAATCAGCTTTATGAAGTTTTAATAAATCATTTAAAATGTTTTTTTTTACACTGAAAAGTCCAGCCACAATTTATTAAATTCACTTAATCATAATAAAAGAAATAAAACAGCACTGTATGTAATTAAACATCTACTGGTGTGAAAGAAACTTTCTTTTAAATACTTTGTATTTCAAAGCACTGCAGTTTTTTTTTTTTTTTTACTAGCAGTTAAAGCTGAATGTGTGTGTGAACTGTTCCCCCTGCAGACGGTGATGAGGTTTACACAGAGGTGATGTACACACTCTCCTCTCAGCAGTTCTCACAGGAAACACAGCTCCTTTCAGCTTCCTCTGAATGATGGACACTGAACAGCTTCTGTCTTCGGTCTCAGTTTAAAGTCTGAACTCAATAAACTCTTATTTGTTAAATAACACAAATGTTCCTAACAATTCATTTGATTCTCATGAATGCTTTTCACAGTCTGCCTTTATCATGAACCGTGTGTTTTCTAAAGGAAATCTGCAGGGTGAACTATTTTACTGTTGAATTTGAAACGCACAATAAATCATTTAATCAGAGATGCACTTTGAATCATCCGGGTATTGCTTCTTTATCTTTTATCTTCTTATACAGCCTATCTGTGTGGATGTTGTTGTTGCTTTGTTGTTGTTTTATTTTTATATTTGAGGCAGGATCACATCTGTAATTATTTATTTAACATGTACATGTATTCTTAAATCTAGAACAGTCACAGTTGTTTATGTGATAATCAATGGGTTTTGTTTTTTCCTTAAAGAATCTGTACATGCACAACATTATATTATAATCACATGGGAAATCATCTGTCCTCATTTACTGTATATAAACTAATGTACTAATGAATACTTATTTACAGATTTACTCAACATGACATCTTAAATGTTTTGGAGATATTAATGCCAGTAAATAACTACTTTAAAACAGCTCACTCGGTATTATGGAACTGAAGTAATTGTGTTGAAGTTAATCCAACTATGCAGAAATTTAAAAAAAAAAATAATAATAATAAAAACTTTACTGAGCAGATTCTGGGGCGTTGTCACCCCCTAGTGGGTGAAATAAATACTGCCGTTAAACCAGAGAAGAAGGAACAGTGAGGACAGTTCTGTAATCATAGTCAGGATTAAATGAATGAATGTTGGCTCTCCCTAGTCTATAAATGAAGTACTGATATTAAACATCTTCATGAGGGAAGCCTGGAGGTGATGCAGTGATGATGTGGAGTGATGGGTCAAAGAAAAAGTTTGCTGTGTTGTGTTGTGTTATACTTATTGTACCTGGTTCACTTGTACAGCGTCTATTTATTGTCTTGTATCTTGTCTGTGTACGGTGGTTAATGTTCTGCTTCTGCATTCTGATATTTTGATCATAATGTGTGGTTTTGTTCGTAATGTGTGGTTTTCTGTGAATAAATTTCCAGCACTGACAGTTTAAAGGTCTACTGTATCAAAGAACCTGACAACATACTGTGTCATAAATATTAAACCCTTACCTAATGTGAATTCTATATTTATTTAAAGTGTTTGTGCCATTCATGCCTTAGTGAAATAGTAAAAAAATAAAATAAAATCATGCTGTCTGTTAGAATTTCAGCAAAGATGAGTCAGGAAACTGAACCGATCTTCAGATTGTCTAGATTTATTTGCACACTTGTAGTGTCTACAAATCAGGATAAAAAAAATAAAAAATAATAAAGAAAACTTTACTGAGCAGATTCTGGGGCGTTGTCTCCCCCTAGGGGGTGAAATAAATACTGCCGTTAAACCAGAGAAGAAGGAACAGTGAGGACAGTTCTGTAATCATAGTCAGGATTAAATGAATGAATGTTGGCTCTCCCTAGTCTATAAATGAAGTACTGATATTTGTGCCATTCATGCCTTAGTGAAATAATAAAAAATATATAATAAAATCATGCTGTCTGTTAGAATTTCAGCAAAGATGAGTCAGGAAACTGAACCGATCTTCAGATTGTCTAGATTTATTTGCACACTTGTAAAGTCTACAAATTTTGATCTAAAATGCTTGATTTAAACAAATAATCAAAAATTGGTCAGTTTACACCAGTCTATTAGTGTACCAGGGCTAACGGAACAGTCTAGAAACCAGTAGTGATATAAGTGACAGAACAGCAGCTGAAAATAGCAGGAATACTGTCAGAAATGAGCGATGAGTCAGCAAATGACAGGTTTAATTTCTCTATATGCTGATGATGTAATCTCGTGATGATGCACCCTTTACAGTCTTGCAGAGTGGGTAAAGAGAGGAGTTGGACGTCTGTCTTCAGGAGAGTTGTATTGATTGGCTATTATTTAATGCATAGATGAGAGTGACCTGTGAGAAGAATGGGATCCATGTCCAGAAGACTACAGTCATTTTTATCCTCAGACCAAAGTGGATGAGAAAGAATCAGCACTGGATGAGAATGATCCATTTATACATTTCCAGAAAAAAAGTCCAATTCAAGAATATTATTCATTTTTCCCATATAAAAACTAAGATGAGATGCTATGAGGGTTTTAAGCCGTGGTGATGCTGACCAAAATGAAGTGAACTGATACTGAAGATGAATAAATGCAGAATGAATGCAGCGTGTTGGCTCCCCCTAGTGGATAAAATAAGTACTGATATTAAACATCTTTATGAAGAGACACTGGCGGTGGTGCAGTGATGGTGCAGGTGAACTACTGAAAGTCAGTCAGACAGAATCACAATACACAACAGCATGTCAAACAACACAATGTTATTAAACACAATCGGTTCATTTTTCAAGCTGATGGATAATTGTTGTATTTAAGACTTTTTTTATAGCATCAAAACATATGATTTAGGGGTTTTCCTACCCCTTCAAATAAAATAAATAAATCAATAAATCTAGTCCAGTAAAGGTTATAATTATAGAATTCATTGATAAAGTGTAATCAATATGTATAACTAACATTTAGAATTATAACTTAGAAGTTGGCTTGTAACTGCGATGTCACTGAATGGAGCTCAAGACTGAGTCCAGATTAATAAAGAGCTGATGGTTTTACAGGTGCTTCATGAATAAGTTTCACCAGCTGAAAGAGAAAAGCCACGAGTCAGAAATAAACCTGAGCGCTATGCTAGCACTGACTGGTGTGCTGCAAACAATTATTTGCATCTATTTAAAAAAAATAATAAGTTCCACCCACTTCGTAGAATCACATCATGTCAACATGTTATTATGCTATTATGACAAACATACTGGATATGTCAGTTTCCATTATAAACCTTATAAATAGACACTTACTAAAGTGGAAACTGAATAAATGTGCTAAAACACACTGACTACTCCTCATAATAAAATAAATAAAACTGTAATTGTATTGCTACCTGTGCAAAGGAAACACTTTATTATTATTATTATTATTATTATTATTATTATTATTATTATTATTATTATTATTATTATATTACACTCCTACAGCAGTTTCTGAATCTTGCTTTTTTCCATCCACAGCCTTTCTTCAAAACTAGCCTAGTTTGGGGTGAAAATTGCGGCCTTATCTCTTAAAGTGATGTAAAGGGGTGTAATAACTTAAAGGTGATGTTTATTCATGCATGATGTCACTTCTTCTATCTCTAGATTCATATAAAATATAAACGGTTCATTAAAATGCGCGTTAAGCCGATCACGTGACCAGTCCGCGTTTCCTGGGGTGCAACGTTAATTGATGTCCCACCAACAACAACAAACCGTATGACGTTAAAAAGGCGACGCGCTGGTTTGCAAATGAAGGCCTTTTAAATACCAGAACAAGATGATATTAACACAAATAATATTCGCAAAACATCAGAGGTTTAAACCGCACAAACTCTCCTAATGACGCCGCTGCTATCTAAACAAACATGTACAGCCTAGGACTTGACATAAATGAACCACAGAACTGTTCTGCAGTACCGGAATGTGTCCGCTAGAGGGCAGGAGAGACTTCACTGAACGCCCAGGTGTCGATTTCATACCTAATGCGTGACCGTGCAAAAGTTTGCACACCCGTAGTGTGAAACAAAGCAGTAAAGACAAAAACATTGTAGTCTGAAGCAACAAGGCATTTAGTGTATGTTTCACAGATGTTCCTTAAATATCACAGATAAAATAAAATACATTACAGTGAAAGAGCATCCAAAAGCTGTTATAAAATAATTCATAAATAAACAGTTGTCAGAGACTTTTTATATTGCAATAAGAAAGACGCAAAGTTTTGAACTAATATCACCTGGAACCTTTCATCATAAAATGTCATAATCACTCTTTGACCATTTTTTGTTATTTATCTCATTGTCCTGTCAAAATATACATTCTGTAACTTAAATGGTAAATGTCGCACTTATATAGCTCTTTTATCCAAAGCGCTTTACACCGTGTCTCATTCACCCATTCACACACACACACCAATGGTAGCAGAGCTGCCATGCAAGGTGCTAACTTGCCATCGGGAGCAACTTGAGGTTCAGTGTCTCGCCCAAGGAAACTTCAGCACGTGGAGTCATGTGGGCCGGGAATCAAACCGCCAACCCAATTAGTGGAGAGCACGCTCTACCACCTGAGCCACAACCGCCCCCTTCTTCAAGAAACTTCCTATTTATACCACAGTGCTGCTGAGTTCTGGACTCTGATTGGTCAGAAGGTGTTGATTAGTTTTCTATAACAGCAGCTCTGACTGTAGCACAGCTGCAAATCACAGGTTTATATTAAAGCACTCTTTGTAATACGTTATCGTTTCTATAGTAACCGCTCATTCACTGGGATGATTTTTTGTTTTAACTGTTGATATGGAGAAGTTTTATGTAAGGATGTGTTTATATATGATTTATGGAAGGAATCTCCAGTGTCAGAGCTTTGTAACAGTAAAGCTGAAGCTATAAATGGATGAAAATAAATAAATAAAAAGTCTCATTTTTAATAAGTTCCATTTTTAAAGAGGAAAAAACACTTGGGGACGCACTGTTAGACGAAAAGATTCAAATGTGGGTTAGTAACTGTAAGTCGGCTTCATCTCACCAACCTGTTGTTGATTATTTTCCCAAAACAGCACAACACAGAGTGTTTATTCTTTACTCATGGTTAACGTACTGATGTAGTCGCTACAGTTTTGCCTCTTTGTGAACTGCACATTGTATAAATGATTTTTATTAATTGATGTATTTGTGATTTTGCAGATTTCTTCATCTATAACGTAATAAACATCTTGCTGAGTGTCAGCTTTCTGTACTGGTCTATAAAAAATACAAACGTTTTGTTCTCACAGGACTGTGAGCGTGTTGAGGTGATGGTGGTGGATATTTAAACCTCATGTGCTCAGGACAAAGTAAAAAAAACTGAGCTGAAATGACAGGTGTATTTTTATGGTAAGCCGTGGTTTTCCTGTGAGCTGGTGTGAGAAAGATCTCTGTCTCGTCTGTGGTCTCACTCTGTATGAGAAATGGTACGGTCTGTCCTCCTAATTTTCTCTTTCTCAAGGTTTGTTTTCATTTATGAAGCATTCATACATATTTATATGTATATTAAATGTAGCTTTACTTCAGCTACGTATGGAGACACTGTGGAGTTTTCAGGTGGACCGTTTTGGGTTTTCTTCTGATCAAAAATGATCTTTCTCCAGATATTAAGTAAAAAACATTGCTAAGCATTTAATATCCAGATGTTTAATATTGTTCCACTTAGCGCTTAATGTGAAGCTGTTGTAGTGATGCGTCTCAGATATGTCCGATTGTGCATTTATAAAAAATCATCACTAAATGCACTTCTATAAGTTCAAGATGTCAAGGTTTAAACTTAGCTGATGTTACCTTTATTACAAAGCATCGGTCTGATTACACGCATGAACCAGCTCATTTTACAAAATAATCCAGCATAATAAAAGCTTTGCTATCTGAACCACAGGATAAATGAATAATGATGTGTATAAAGAACCTGTCTGCATTTCCCCCAGTTTTATTTCATGTACTAACACTAAAGAGAGATGTACACGCAAATAGATCACGCTAATGACATCTTGGCAAGTGGGAATGATCTTGAATACAGTCAAATTTATCATTACAATAAAACAAACCTGCTTCTAGACTTTTTTAAAGACTAATTTCAAGTTTTAAATTTTCTGTTGTCAGACCATTTTGCTCATTTAACAAAAGATCAAGAAAAAAGACAAATTATCTGCCAAAGGAAGACGGTCACATGATCCTTGTAATGAAGGTTAGGACGCAAGTGCAGATAAAGACTTTTAATAAAGAGAGGCAGGCAGACAAATCCAAATCATGCGACAATAGCGTGGTCGAAAAAACAGCCAATGGGTGAGACGATCTACAAATAGGTATAGGCTCGAGACGAGAGGAGACGAGACGAGAGGAGAGGAGACGGGACGGGACGATGGACCAGGGTATAGACGCTTGATACAGTGATAACACTAATACTTCTCAAGGAGTGAATGCCTAGAAAGTCCTTTTAAAGGTGGTGTGATTGTGTGTGAGATCGGATGCAGGTGTGCGTGATTAGAATGAATGAGTGTTCTGGGAATTGCAGTCCATGGCGGCCATGTTTGTAGGCCGCAGTGCAGGATGGGAAATGTAGTCACTGGTTTGCTGTGATATGACAAAGACGAAAATCCAAAAAT
This sequence comes from Ictalurus furcatus, assembly GCF_023375685.1. Lineage (NCBI taxonomy): Eukaryota > Metazoa > Chordata > Actinopteri > Siluriformes > Ictaluridae > Ictalurus > Ictalurus furcatus. The sequence continues at coordinate 20,105,427 of NC_071275.1, forward strand.
AGCTTTAATAATCTTATATTCGGTTTCCTGTAATTTCATAAAAAGAAAATGTGAATAAATTTGACTTCATTCAAGATATTTCTAAAATTCACTTGTTCATTTTTTTAAACATTTTGTGCATTTCTTTAGACTTGCGTTAAACTAATTTTAGTCATTTGACAGCTATTAAATATTCTAATAGCAGCATTTCCTCTTGTTTTCAAAAGTCCAGATATTTCAGTGTGACACTGCATACAGTGTGTATTAACTACACAGTTTGATCAAATAAGTTCTGATATTAAACATATTTATGAAGGGAGACTGGAGGTGAAAGTCATTAAGACAGAATCACAATACACAACAAGACAGAAATTGTTATAAGTTAGAGTAATTACAGTGTTGTGTATAGAACTAAACAAACACATTGAAGCTCTTCGTTTAGTTATGTGTAAACTGCTCAGAAGTGAGTCTGTGAACTTGAGCAGGGTGGAGAGCTGAGCGTTCTGTTAAACACTAGACTACGTGGTTTTCCTGTGACTTAAATGACCTGCTTCCTGATTTTATTACTCTTGAAACGAGTGTCTCGATGCTTTCACTTCATCCAGGAGCTGTGAAATGGCGCTGCTCGTCCTCCTGTTCTTCTTCCATCTGATTCTGGACATTAACTCTCAATGTGAGTCGTTATTGTGGTGCTGTGAGTTCAGTGATTTGTTCCAATAGATGTTTACAAATAACTCTAGAGATTTTGAGAGATACTTCTGCATGTTCAGTTTGATGTTCAGTGTGTGTATTAAGTGGACTGTGTGATTTGTGTGTGTGTGTGTGTGTGTGGTTGTAGATGTTCCTCAGCCCCGGCTGTCCGTGTCTCCTGAAGTTCTCACAGAGAGAGGATCAGTGCAGATTCACTGCCATGTTCCAGACAATGTTAAAGTGTCTCAGTGTTATTTCTACCCAGAGAGAGACAACACAAATCTAAAACTCTCTCCATCATGTCAGCTCTCAGTCACTGGTTCTGAACTGATCAGGTGGACAGGACGAAGTTCTCCTGGAACACTTCATATTACTTGTTACTACGCTGTGGATAACTCTGTTCGTACTCCTTCTCCTCACTCTCTCCCAGCTCCAGTCACAGTGCTGAGTAAGCTCTACATTACATTTGATGTCTATTACTGTCTGCTTTAATCATGTTTCTAATTCACACTTGAATTTATTACCACAACATGAACGTCTGTAACAGTTAATACCTCTTTTCTACACATCCATTATAGTGCTATATATTTATTTATATCTTTTATTTATTCCTCTGCAGATCAGAAACCGAGACTAAGCGTCAGTCATGATGGTCAGTTTGATGAATTCATATTTGTGTGTGAAATATCAGGGTCAGAGTCAGTAACTGCTGATTTTAGCTGTAATCTCTACACTGGAGAAAATCCTCAGCTTTTCCTAATCCAAAGATCTCAAAAGGGAAACTCTGTGAAGGTTTGTAGATTTAAAGCACAGAGAGCCGCTGTGTTTAATCGTCTGCAGTCAGTAAAGAGTCGTGAAGTGAGCTGTGATTATTCACTGATCTCTGACCCGACTGCTCGCTCTCTAATGAGTGATAAATTCAACATGATTCGTAAGTTATAATAATCAAATTACTTACATTTGTTTTTAAATACATTTCTACCTGTGAATTGTGTTTGAATTTATTTACGTGTTTTTCATCAGCTTTCTTTCCTACACCAACACAGCCGTCCATCACTGCTGAGAAATCCACTGCATGTGAGTTCATTTTATTTTATTTACTGCTGTTTAGTTCTGTTACACTTTTTTTTAATATAACTGAAGTTTAATGTGCATTATGTTACACATGTAAGATGTGTTTATTTTATATTACATATTGCTTTTTTTTCACAATATATTTTATGTGTGTAGTTTATTTAGTGACTAAAGAGGAATCAATTTTTGGTTAATTTATTTCTTTAAGTATCACAGTTTAATTCCCAAAACTCAAATACATCTAGAGATTAAAATAGACACGTTACAGTTTAATGTGTTACTTCTTTAGATTTAAAACAAACATGAATGTGTGATCCTGTTCTGGATATGATATTTAGGAAAACAAATATGAATACAAATGTACTCTGAGCTTTCTAAAATCCTACCTGTGCGTTTACACACATGGAAAGAGTTTCAACAGGAATCAGTTTCAACACTTCATTCAGGAATCAGTGACTGACATTGTCCCGGACTGCGTGTGTGTGTGTGTGTGTGTGTGTGTGTGTGTGTGTGTGTGTGTGTGTGTGTGGTTGTAGATGTTCCTCAGCCCCGGCTGTCCGTGTCTCCTGAAGTTCTCACAGAGAGAGGATCAGTGCAGATTCACTGTCATGTTCCAGACAATGTTAAAGTGCGTCAGTGTTATTTCTACCCAGAGAGAGACAACACAAATCTAAAACTCTCTCCATCATGTCAGCTCTCAGTCTCTGGTTCTGAACTGATCAGGTGGACAGGACGAAGTTCTCCTGGAACACTTCATATTACTTGTTTCTACGTTGTGGATAACTCTGTTCGTACTGCTTCTCCTCACTCTCTCCCAGCTCCAGTCACAGTGCTGAGTAAGCTCTACATTACGTGTATCTTTATAATATATGTGCATTCTGTGTATTAATATCTGCATGAATCATAAAATTACCTTAAATCTTCCTTAATGCTATTTTATTTGTTCCTCTGCAGATCAGAAACCGAGACTAAGCGTCAGTCATGATGATCAGTTTGATGAATTCAGATTTGAGTGTGAAATATCAGGGTCAGAGTCAGTAACTGCTGATTTTAGCTGTAATCTCTACACTGGAGAAAATCCTCAGCCTTATGTAAAGACAGGATCTCAGAAGGCAGTTTGTAGATTTACAGCAAAGAAAAATGATCTGTTTAATCGTCTGCAGTCAGTAAAGAGTCGTGAAGTGAGCTGTGATTATTCACTGATCTCTGACCCGACTGCTCGCTCTCTAATGAGTGATAAACACAACATGATGCGTAAGTTATAATAAACAAATTATGTATTCCATTACTTTATACCTTTGAATAATTTGAACTCATTTTCATTTCATCTTTTGTCAGATTTGTTTACAACAACATCAACAACAACATCAACAACAATAACAACAACGACGAGTGATAAATACAACATGACACGTAAGTTACATTTAATCACATGACTTAATGTTTAATTGAATTACTTTTATACATTTGATTTGTTTGAATTTATTTACCTCTGATTTTCATCAGGTTTCTTTCCTACACCAACACAGCCGTCCATCACTGCTGAGAAATCCACTGCATGTGATTTCATTTTATTTTATTTACTGCTGTTAGTTCTGTTACACTTTTTTTTATAACTGAAGTTTAATCTGTGTTGTGTTACACATTTTAAGATGTGTGTGTAATGTGTATGTAATATAACGTGTATTAATGTCTGCTTATAATTTACATTTATAGTAAAATCATATTGTATTTTCATTACTTTATATTTTTAAAGCATTTTAACCCCTTTGCATGTCAGATTCCTCTTCTGAATCAACACCGCAGTCCATCACTACACAGAAATCCACTGCAGGTCAGTCATTCAAGTTTAATGTGCATTATGTTAGAACTGTGTGATGTTCATTTTACTTTGGTCATTTGATTTGTGTAAGTAATGCAATAACATTTGAGGTGTCTTTTTATTGTTAACCAACCAGCAGGATCGTCCTAAAGGTACATCATTCTGATGTATCATTAATATCAATATCACCTGCATTGTATTTATTCTCATATCATTTGTAAACATAACACTGTCTTGATTGCTAACTGTTCTGAAATGTTCTTTATTGTTCACACTTCAGTAGATAGAAAACTGACTCGTATTTGAGGATTCAGGGTTTTTCCCAGCTAACAGAACACATACGACATTCTTTATGTAGCATTACAAAAATAATGTTCAGAAAGACATGTAGCATTATAATTTTCCTAGAACGCTTCTCACATATTGTTCCAACACTATGGCGACGACAGTGTTAATGTTCCTACAGCTGAAAACGTTGCAGCAAAGAACATTCAGAAATGTTACACAAAAACCTCTTAAAACACCCGGAGAACCGGACCGACTGCACGCTATAGGAACCAGAAGTTCTTCAGAACCAAAACATTCAGAAAAGATTCTGCGAGCTTATTACTGCTAGTTTGTTTTGCAGACATTCCACAACACTAAACGTAACTAGGAATGGAAAAAAGTACTAGCTTTCCTACAACCAAAATTCCAAAAAAGTTGGGACAGTATGGAAAACACAAATAAAAACAGAGGAGTGATTTGTAAATGTACTTTGACTTGTTTTTAAACAGAACACGTATAAAGACGTATAAAGGTATTTGATGTTTTACCTAATCAACTGCATAGCTTTTTTTTTTTTTTGAAGATAAACGTTTATTTTGAAATTGATGCATGCACTTTCCCAGAAAGTTGGGACGGGGCAATTTAGGCCTAATAACGATGAGAGAAGCTGAAATAAGAAGGTGATGTGAATAATAGTATATAAGGAACCTCCAAAAAAGGCCTAGTCCTTCAAGAGCAAGGATGGGTTCAGCTTAATAAGTGTTATGAAAAGAAAAGGTGATGTTACACAGGGGTAAACAGTCGACTGTCCCAACTTTTTTGGAGTGTGTTGCAGTCATCAGATTTAAAATGAGTGTACATTTTCATGTGTTAATAATGTCTTTTCAATATAGTACAGGGTGAATTGAATTTTCAAATGACTCTTTTTGTTTGTTTTTTTGTATTTTCCATACTGTCCCAACTTTTTTGGAATTGGGATTATACATTAATAAATAAAAATGGGCATTTCTGGCACGTTGCTGTGGTATAAGAGGAATAAAACAGTCGGGGGCGTGTTGTTATGGGAACGTCGGAGTGTTAACAGTAACTGCACTTCATCACACCACCTCGTCTCTCAGTATTTTACTATAAGAGCCCCGTCCAACAGTCAGGAACTGTTAATGATCCAATGATCCAATATCTTATCAAATATTAACACAGACTGTTTTCATTTTATTCAGGATCGCTGCCTACCGTACTGTCAGTCACCGGTGTGTGTGTTTTACTGGCTGGACTGATGAGCTTCTGTCTCTGCGTGTGTATCAGTAAGTCTTTAACTTCATCTTTTAGCAAAATCTTGATTGTGTTGATAATTATGACATGACTGAACGTGTTTTTGTTTCTTAGACAAGCAGAAGACTGAGAGGTTAGAAATTTATTGTGTTCAGCTGAACTGCGTATTATTAAATCCTGATTTTATCACATCTAAGCATCTAATAGCCGTGTATATCTGTGTGGATTATCTTCAGCAGATGTAAATTGAACACGACCCACCGTGATCAGGGTACATTTATCACTTTCTTACCAAGCTGGAAAAGTCCAAAAGCCATAAACGACAAAATGAATAAATAAATAAATAGAAACTCTGAGCTCTGAAGAAGCTCCACCCACTTCACACAATCACATCACGTCATACATCACTGAAAAGCTGTTTTCTGCTGTAAATGTTAGCTCATGTGACATTATGACATAGATGCCAGTTTCCTTTAGAAATCTTATAAAGATATACAGTAACCTTATGTGTTATCATAAATGACTACCGTGTGAAATGTCTCCTGTTGTTGTGTCTCTGTTGATTGGCTCTGTGATGTTAGGTCTCAACAGATTTACAGGTGAACACCAATCAGCTTTATGAAGTATTAATAAATCATTTAAAAAAAAAATTACACTGAAAAGTCCAGCCACAATTTATTAAATCCACTTAATCATAATAAAAGAAATAAAACAGCACTGTATGTAATTAAAGATCTACTGGTGTTATTTAATCTTTCTTTTAAATACTTTTTATTTCAAAGCACTGCAGTGTTTCGTTTTTTTTACATTTTTTTTTAAGTTTTTTTTTTTTTTTTTTACTAGCAGTTAAAGCTGAATGTGTGTGTGAACTGTTCCCCCTGCAGACGGTGATGAGGTTTACACAGAGGTGATGTACACACTCTCCTCTCAGCAGTTCTCACAGGAAACACAGCTCCTTTCAGCTTCCTCTGAATGATGGACACTGAACAGCTTCTGTCTTCTGTCTCAGTTTAAAGTCTGAACTCAATAAACTCTTATTTGTTAAATAACACAAATGTTCCTAACAATTCATTTGATTCTCATGAATGCTTTTCACAGTCTGCCTTTATCATGAACCGTGTGTTTTCTAAAGGAAATCTGCAGGGTGAACTATTTTACTGTTGAATTTGAAACGCACAATAAATCATTTAATCAGAGATGCACTTTGAATCATCCGGGTATTGCTTCTTTATCTTTTATCTTCTTATACAGCCTATCTGTGTGGATGTTGTTGTTGCTTTGTTGTTTTATTTTTATATTTGAGGCAGGATCACATCTGTAATTATTTATTTAACATGTACATGTATTCTTAAATCTAGAACAGTCACAGTTGTTTATGTGATAATCAATGGGTTTTGTTTTTTCCTTAAAGAATCTGTACATGCACAACATTATATTATAATCACATGGGAAATCATCTGTCCTCATTTACTGTATATAAACTAATGTACTAATGAATACTTATTTACAGATTTACTCAACATGACATCTTAAATGTTTTGGAGATATTAATGCCAGTAAATAACTACTTTAAAACAGCTCACTCGGTATTATGGAACTGAAGTAATTGTGTTGAAGTTAATCCAACTATGCAGAAATTTAAAATAATAATAATAATAATAAAAACTTTACTGAGCAGATTCTGGGGCGTTGTCACCCCCTAGTGGGTGAAATAAATACTGCCGTTAAACCAGAGAAGAAGGAACAGTGAGGACAGTTCTGTAATCATAGGCAGGATTAAATGAATGAATGTTGGCCCTCCCTAGTCTATAAATGAAGTACTGATATTAAACATCTTCATGTGGGAAGCCTGGAGGTGATGCAGTGATGATGTGGAGTGATGGGTCAAAGAAAAAGTTTGCTGTGTTGTGTTGTGTTATACTTATTGTACCTGGTTCACTTGTACAGCGTCTATTTATTGTCTTGTATCTTGTCTGTGTACGGTGGTTAATGTTCTGCTTCTGCATTCTGATATTTTGATCATAATGTGTGGTTTTGTTCGTAATGTGTGGTTTTCTGTGAATAAATTTCCAGCACTGACAGTTTAAAGGTCTACTGTATCAAAGAACCTGACAACATACTGTGTCATAAATATTAAACCCTTACCTAATGTGAATTCTATATTTATTTAAAGTGTTTGTGCCATTCATGCCTTAGTGAAATAGTAAAAAAATAAAATAAAATCATGCTGTCTGTTAGAATTTCAGCAAAGATGAGTCAGGAAACTGAACCGATCTTCAGATTGTCTAGATTTATTTGCACACTTGTAAAGTCTACAAATTTTGATCTAAAATGTTTGATTGAAACAAATAATCAAAAATTGGTCAGTTTACACCAGTCTATTTGTGTACCAGGGCTAGTGGAACAATCTAGAAACCATTAGCGATATAAGGGACAGAACAGCAGCTGAAAATAGCAGGAATACTGTCAGAAATGAGCGATGAGTCAGCAAATAACAGGTTTAATTTCTCTATATGCTGATGATGTAATCTCGTGATGATGCACCCTTTACAGTCTTGCAGAGTGGGTAAAGAGAGGAGTTGGACGTCTGTCTTCAGGAGAGTTGTATTGATTGGCTATTATTTAATGCATAGATGAGAGTGACTCATTTATACTCTCATGAGAATGATCCATTTATACATTTCCAGAAAAAAAAGTCCAATCCAAGAATATTATTCATTTTTCCCATATAAAAACTAAGATGAGATGCTGTGAGGGTTTTAAGCCGTGGTGATGCTGACCAAAATGAAGTGAACTGATACTGAAGATGAATAAATAGAGAATGAATGCAGCGTGATGGCTCCCCCTAGTGGATAAAATAAGTACTGATATTAAACATCTTTATGAAGAGACACTGGCGGTGGTGCAGTGATGGTGCAGGTGAACTACTGAAAGTCAGTCAGACAGAATCACAATACACAACAGCATGTCAAACAACACAATGTTATTAAACACAATCGGTTCATTTTTCAAGCTGATGGATAATTGTTGTATTTAAGACTTTTTTATAGCATCAAAACATATGATTTAGGGGTTTTCCTACCCCTTCAAATAAAATAAATAAATCAATAAATCTAGTCCAGTAAAGGTTATAATTATAGAATTCATTGATAAAGTGTAATCAATATGTATAACTAACATTTAGAATTATAACTTAGAAGTTGGCTTGTAACTGCGATGTCACTGAATGGAGCTCAAGACTGAGTCCAGATTAATAAAGAGCTGATGGTTTTACAGTTGCTTCATGAATAAGTTTCACCAGCTGAAAGAGAAAAGCCACGAGTCAGAAATAAACCTGAGCGCTATGCTAGCACTGACTGGTGTGCTGCAAACAATTATTTGCATCTATTTAAAAAAAATAATAAGTTCCACCCACTTCGTAGAATCACATCATGTCAACATGTTATTATGTTATTATGACAAACATACTGGATATGTCAGTTTCCATTATAAACCTTATAAATAGACACTTACTAAAGTGGAAACTGAATAAATGTGCTAAAACACACTGACTACTCCTCATAATAAAATAAATAAAACTGCAATTGTATTGCTACCTGTGCAAAGGAAACACTTAATAATAATAATAATAATAATTATTATTATTATTATTATTATTATTATTATTATTATTATTATTATTATTATTATTATTATTATTATATTACACTCCTACAGCAGTTTCTGAATCTTGCTTTTTCCCCACCCACAGCCTTTCTTCAAAACTAGCCTAGTTTGGGGTGAAAATTGTGACCTTATCTCTTAAAGTGATGTAAAGGGGTGTAATAACTTAAAGGTGATGTTTATTCATGCATGATGTCACTTCTTCTATCTCTAGATTTATATAAAATATAAACGTTTCATTAAAATGCGCGTTAAGCCGATCACGTGACCAGCCCGCGTTTCCTGGGGTGCAACGTTAATTGATGTCCCACCAACAACAACAAACCGTATGACGTTAAAAAGCGACGCGCTGGTTTGCAAATGAAGGCCTTTTAAATACCAGAACAAGATGATATTAACACAAATAATATTCGCAAAACATCAGAGGTTTAAACCGCACAAACTCTCCTAATGACGCCGCTGCTATCTAAACAAACATGTACAGCCTAGGACTTGACATAAATGAACCACAGAACTGTTCTGCAGTACCGGGATGTGTCCGCTAGAGGGCAGGAGAGACTTCACTGAACGCCCAGGTGTCGATTTCATACCTAATGCGTGACCGTGCAAAAGTTTGCACACCCGTAGGGTGAAACAAAGCAGTAAAGACAAAAACATTGTAGTTTGAAGCAACAAGCATTTAGTGTATGTTTCACAGATGTTCCTTAAATATCACAGATAAAATAAAATACATTACAGTGAAAGAGCATCCAAAAGCTGTTATAAAATAATTCATAAATAAACAGTTGTCAGAGACTTTTTATATTGCAATAAGAAAGACGCAAAGTTTTGAACTAGTATCACCTGGAACCTTTCATCATAAAATGTCATAATCACTCTTTGACCATTTTTTGTTATTTATCTCATTGTCCTGTCAAAATATACATTCTGTAACTTAAATGGTAAATGTCGCACTTATATAGCTCTTTTATCCAAAGCGCTTTACACCGTGTCTCATTCACCCATTCACACACACACACCAATGGTAGCAGAGCTGCCATGCAAGGCGCTAACTTGCCATCGGGAGCAACTTGAGGTTCAGTGTCTCGCCCAAGGAAACTTCAGCACGTGGAGTCATGTGGGCCGGGAATCAAACCGCCAACCCTATGATTAGCGGACAACACGCTCTACCACCTGAGCCACAACCGCCCCCTTCTTCAAGAAACTTCCTATTTATACCACAGTGCTGCTGAGTTCTGGACTCTGATTGGTCAGAAGGTGTTGATTAGTTTTCTATAACAGCAGCTCTGACTGTAGCACAGCTGCAAATCACAGGTTTATATTAAAGCACTCTTTGTAATACGTTATCGTTTCTATAGTAACCGCTCATTCACTGGGATGATTTTTTGTTTTAACTGTCGATATGGAGAAGTTTTATGTAAGGATGTGTTTATATATGATTTATGGAAGGAATCTCCAGTGTCAGAGCTTTGTAACAGTAAAGCTGAAGCTATAAATGGATGAAAATAAATAAATAAAAAGTCTCATTTTTAATAAGTTCCATTTTTAAAGAGGAAAAAACACTTGGGGACGCACTGTTAGACGAAAAGATTCAAATGTGGGTTAGTAACTGTAAGTCGGCTTCATCTCACCAACCTGTTGTTGATTATTTTCCCAAAACAGCACAACACAGAGTGTTTATTCTTTACTCATGGTTAACGTATTGATGTAGTCGCTACAGTTTTGCCTCTTTGTGAACTGCACATTGTATAAATGATTTTTATTAATTGATGTATTTGTGATTTTGCAGATTTCTTCATCTATAACGTAATAAACATCTTGCTGAGTGTCAGCTTTCTGTACTGGTCTATAAAAAATACAAACGTTTTGTTCTCACAGGACTGTGAGCGTGTTGAGGTGATGGTGGTGGATATTTAAACCTCATGTGCTCAGGACAAAGTAAAAAAAACTGAGCTGAAATGACAGGTGTATTTTTATGGTAAGCCGTGGTTTTCCTGTGAGCTGGTGTGAGAAAGATCTCTGTCTCGTCTGTGGTCTCACTCTGTATGAGAAATGGTACGGTCTGTCCTCCTAATTTTCTCTTTCTCAAGGGTTGTTTTCATTTATGAAGCATTCATACATATTTATATGTATATTAAATGTAGCTTTACTTCAGCTACGTATGGAGACACTGTGGAGTTTTCAGGTGGACCGTTTTGGGTTTTCTTCTGATCAAAAATGATCTTTCTCCAGATATTAAGTAAAAAACATTGCTAAGCATTTAATATCCAGATGTTTAATATTGTTCCACTTAGCGCTTAATGTGAAGCTGTTGTAGTGATGCGTCTCAGATATGTCCGATTGTGCATTTATAAAAAATCATCACTAAATGCACTTCTATAAGTTCAAGATGTCAAGGTTTAAACTTAGCTGATGTTACCTTTATTACAAAGCATCGGTCTGATTACACGCATGAACCAGCTCATTTTACAAAATAATCCAGCATAATAAAAGCTTTGCTATCTGAACCACAGGATAAATGAATAATGATGTGTATAAAGAACCTGTCTGCATTTCCCCCAGTTTTATTTCATGTACTAACACTAAAGAGAGATGTACACGCAAATAGATCACGCTAATGACATCTTGGCAAGTGGGAATGATCTTGAATACAGTCAAATTTATCATTACAATAAAACAAACCTGCTTCTAGACTTTTTTAAATACTAATTTCAAGTTTTAAATTTTCTGTTGTCAGACCATTTTGTTCATTTAAAAAAAGATCGAGAAAAAAGACAAATTATCTGCCAAAGGAAGACGGTCACATGATCCTTGTAATGAAGGTTAGGACGCAAGTGCAGATAAAGACTTTTAATAAAGAGAGGCAGGCAGACAAATCCAAATCATGCGACAATAACATGGTCGAAAAAACAGCCAATGGGTCAGGCGATCTACAAACAGGTATAGGCTAGAGACGAGAGGAGACGGGACGGGACGGGACGATGGACCAGGGTATAGACGCTTGATACAGTGATAACACTAATACTTCTCAAAGAGTGAATGCCTAGAAAGTCCTTTTAAAGGTGGTGTGATTGTGTGTGAGATCGGATGCAGGTGTGCGTGATTAGAATGAATGAGTGTTCTGGGAATTGCAGTCCATGGCGGCCATGTTTGTAGGCCGCAGTGCAGGATGGGAAATGTAGTCACTGGTTTGCTGTGATATGACAAAGACGAAAATCCAAAAATAGCTTTAATAATCTTATATTTGGTTGATTGTAATTTTATAATTAGAAAATGTGAATAAATTTGACTTTATTCAAGATATTTCTAAGATTCACTTGTTCGTTTTTTTTTTTAACATTTTGTGCATTTCTTTAGACTTACGTTAAACTAATTTTAGTCATTTGACAGCTATTAAATATTCTAATAGCAGCATTTCCTCTTGTTTTCAAAAGTCCAGATATTTCAGTGTGACACTGCATACAGTGTGTATTAACTACACAGTTTGATCAAATAAGTTCTGATATTAAACATATTTATGAAGGGAGACTGGAGGTGAAAGTCATTAAGACAGAATCACAATACACAACAAGACAGAAATTGTTATAAGTTAGAGTAATTACAGTGTTGTGTATAGAACTAAACAAACACATTGAAGCTCTTCGTTTAGTTATGTGTAACCTGCTCAGAAGTGAGTGTGTGAACTTGAGCAGGGTGGAGAGCTGAGCGTTCTGTTAAACACTAGACTACGTGGTTTTCCTGTGACTTAAATGACCTGCTTCCTGATTTTATTACTCTTGAAACGAGTGTCTCGATGCCTTCACTTCATCCAGGAGCTGTGAAATGGCGCTGCTCGTCCTCCTGTTCTTCTTCCATCTGATTCTGGACATTAACTCTCAATGTGAGTCGTTATTGTGGTGCTGTGAGTTCAGTGATTTGTTCTAATAGATGTTTACAAATAATTCTAGAGATTTTGAGAGATACTTCTGCATGTTCAGTTTGATGTTCAGTGTGTGTATTAAGTGGACTGTGTGTGTGTGTGTGGTTGTAGATGTTCCTCAGCCCCGGCTGTCCGTGTCTCCTGAAGTTCTCACAGAGAGAGGATCAGTGCAGATTCACTGTCATGTTCCAGACAATGTTAAAGTGTCTCAGTGTCATTTCTACCCAGAGAGAGACAACACAAATCTAAAACTCTCTCCATCATGTCAGCTCTCAGTCACTGGTTCTGAACTGATCAGGTGGACAGGACGAAGTTCTCCTGGAACACTTCATATTACTTGTTTCTACGTTGAGGATAACTCTGTTTGTACTCCTTCTCCTCACTCTCTCCCAGCTCCAGTCACAGTGCTGAGTAAGCTCTACATTACATTTGATGTCTATTACTGTCTGCTTTAATCATGTTTCTAATTCACACTTGAATTTATTACCACAACATGAACGTCTGTAACAGTTAATACCTCTTTTCTACACATCCATTATAGTGCTATATATTTATTTATATCTTTTATTTATTCCTCTGCAGATCAGAAACCGAGACTAAGCGTCAGTCATGATGGTCAGTTTGATGAATTCAGATTTGTGTGTGAAATATCAGGGTCAGAGTCAGTAACTGCTGATTTTAGCTGTAATCTCTACACTGGAGAAAATCCTCAGCTTTTCCTAATCCAAAGATCTCAAAAGGGAAACTCTGTGAAGGTTTGTAGTTTTACACCACAGAGAGACGCTGTGTTTAATCGTCTGCAGTCAGTAAAGAGTCGTGAAGTGAGCTGTGATTATTCACTGATCTCTGACCCGACTGCTCGCTCTCTAATGAGTGATAAATACACCATGACACGTAAGTTATAATAAACAAATTACTTACATTTGTTTTTAAATACATTTCTACCTGTGAATTGTGTTTGAATTTATTTACGTGTTTTTCATCAGGTTTCTTTCCTACACCAACACAGCCGTCCATCACTACTGAGAAATCCACTGCATGTGAGTTCATTTTATTTTATTTACTGCTGTTTAGTTCTGTTACACTTTTTTTATAACTGAAGTTTAATGTGCATTATGTTACACATGTAAGATGTGTTTATTTTATATTACATATTGCTTTTTTTTCACAATATATTTTATGTGTGTAGTTTATTTAGTGACTAAAGAGGAATCAATTTTTGGTTAATTTATTTCTTTAAGTATCACAGTTTAATTCCCAAAACTCAAATACATCTAGAGATTAAAATAGACACGTTACAGTTTAATGTGTTACTTCTTTAGATTTAAAACAAACATGAATGTGTGATCCTGTTCTGGATATGATATTTAGGAAAACAAATATGAATACAAATGTACTCTGAGCGTTCTAAAATCCTACCTGTGCGTTTACACACATGGAAAGAGTTTCAACAGGAATCAGTTTCAACACTTCATTCAGGAATCAGTGACTGACATTGTCCCGGACTGTGTGTGTGTGTGTGTGTGTGTGTGTGTGTGTGTGTGTGTGTGTGTGTGTGTGTGTGTGTGTGTGTGGTTGTAGATGTTCCTCAGCCCCGGCTGTCCGTGACTCCTGAAGTTCTCACAGAGAGAGGATCAGTGCAGATTCACTGTCATGTTCCAGACAATGTTAAAGTGTCTCAGTGTTATTTCTACCCAGAGAGAGATGACACAAATCTAAAACTCTCTCCATCATGTCAGCTCTCAGTCACTGGTTCTGAACTGATCAGGTGGACAGGACGAAGTTCTCCTGGAACACTTCATATTACTTGTTTCTACGCTTTGGATAACTCTGTTCGTACTCCTTCTCCTCACTCTCTCCCAGCTCCAGTCACAGTGCTGAGTAAGCTCTACATTACGTGTATCTTTATAATATATGTGCATTCTGTGTATTAATATCTGCATGAATCATAAAATTACCTTAAATCTTCCTTAATACTATTTTATTTATTCCTCTGCAGATCAGAAACCGAGACTAAGCGTCAGTCGTGATGATCAGTTTGATGTATTCAGATTTGTGTGTGAAATATCAGGGTCAGAGTCAGTAACTGCTGATTTTAGCTGTAATCTCTACACTGGAGAAAATCCTCAGCCTTATGTAAAGACAGGATCTCAGAAGGCAGTTTGTAGATTTACAGCAAAGAAAAATGATCTGTTTAATCGTCTGCAGTCAGTAAAGAGTCGTGAAGTGAGCTGTGATTATTCACTGATCTCTGACCCGACTGCTCGCTCTCTAATGAGTGATAAACACAACATGATGCGTAAGTTATAATAAACAAATTATGTATTCCATTACTTTATACCTTTGAATAATTTGAACTCATTTTCATTTCATCTTTTGTCAGATTTCTTTACAACAACAACAACAACAACAACAACGACGAGTGATAAATACAACATGACACGTAAGTTACATTTAATCACATGACTTAATGTTTAATTGAATTACTTTTATACATTTGATTTGTTTGAATTTATTTACGTGTTTTTCATCAGGTTTCTTTCCTACACCAACACAGCCGTCCATCACTGCTGAGAAATCCACTGCATGTGAGTTCATTTTATTTTATTTACTGCTGTTTAGTTCTGTTACACTTTTTTTTATAACTGAAGTTTAATCTGTGTTGTGTTACACATTTTAAGATGTGTGTGTAATGTGTATGTAATATAATGTGTATTAATCTCTGCTTATAATTTACATTTCTATTAAATCAATTGTATTTTCATTACTTTATATTTTTAAAGCATTTTAACCCCTTTGCATGTCAGATTCCTCTTCTGAATCAACACCGCAGTCCATCACTACACAGAAATCCACTGCAGGTCAGTCATTCAAGTTTAATGTGCATTATGTTAGAACTGTGTGATGTTCATTTTACTTTGGTCATTTGATTTGTGTAAGTAATGCAATAACATTTGAGGTGTCTTTTTATTGTTAACCAACCAGCAGGATCGTCCTAAAGGTACATCATTCTGATGTATCATTAATATCAATATCACCTGCATTGTATTTATTCTCATATCATTTGTAAACATAACACTGTCTTGATTGCTAACTGTTCTGAAATGTTCTTTATTGTTCACACTTCAGTAGATAGAAAACTGACTCGTATTTGAGGATTCAGGGTTTTTCCCAGCTAACAGAACACATACGACATTCTTTATGTAGCATTACAAAAATAATGTTCAGAAAGACATGTAGCATTATAATTTTCCTAGAACGCTTCTCACATATTGTTCCAACACTATGGCAACGATAGTGTTAATGTTCCTACAGCTGAAAATGTTGCAGCAAAGAACATTCAGAAATGTTACACAAAAACCTCTTAAAACACCCGGAGAACCGGACCGACTGCACGCTATAGGAACCAGAAGTTCTTCAGAACCAAAACATTCAGAAAAGATTCTGCGAGCTTATTACTGCTAGTTTGTTTTGCAGACATTCCACAACACTAAACGTAACTAGGAATGGAAAAAAGTACTAGCTTTCCTACAACCAAAATTCCAAAAAAGTTGGGACAGTATGGAAAACACAAATAAAAACAGAGGAGTGATTTGTAAATGTACTTTGACTTGTTTTTAAACAGAACACGTATAAAGACGTATAAAGGTATTTGATGTTTTACCTAATCAACTGCATAGCTTTTTTTTTTTTTTGAAGATAAACGTTTATTTTGAAATTGATGCATGCACTTTCCCAGAAAGTTGGGACGGGGCAATTTAGGCCTAATAACGATGAGAGAAGCTGAAATAAGAAGGTGATGTGAATAATAGTATATAAGGAACCTCCAAAAAAGGCCTAGTCCTTCAAGAGCAAGGATGGGTTCAGCTTAATAAGTGTTATGAAAAGAAAAGGTGATGTTACACAGGGGTAAACAGTCGACTGTCCCAACTTTTTTGGAGTGTGTTGCAGTCATCAGATTTAAAATGAGTGTACATTTTCATGTGTTAATAATGTCTTTTCAATATAGTACAGGGTGAATTGAATTTTCAAATGACTCTTTTTGTTTGTTTTTTTGTATTTTCCATACTGTCCCAACTTTTTTGGAATTGGGATTATACATTAATAAATAAAAATGGGCATTTCTGGCACGTTGCTGTGGTATAAGAGGAATAAAACAGTCGGGGGCGTGTTGTTATGGGAACGTCGGAGTGTTAACAGTAACTGCACTTCATCACACCACCTCGTCTCTCAGTATTTTACTATAAGAGCCCCGTCCAACAGTCAGGAACTGTTAATGATCTAATGATCCAATATCTTATCAAATATTAACACAGACTGTTTTCATTTTATTCAGGATCGCTGCCTACCGTACTGTCAGTCACCGGTGTGTGTGTTTTACTGGCTGGACTGATGAGCTTCTGTCTCTGCGTGTGTATCAGTAAGTCTTTAACTTCATCTTTTAGCAAAATCTTGATTGTGTTGATAATTATGACATGACTGAACGTGTTTTTGTTTCTTAGACAAGCAGAAGACTGAGAGGTTAGAAATTTATTGTGTTCAGCTGAACTGCGTATTATTAAATCCTGATTTTATCACATCTAAGCATCTAATAGCCGTGTATATCTGTGTGGATTATCTTCAGCAGATGTAAATTGAACACGACCCACCGTGATCAGGGTACATTTATCACTTTCTTACCAAGCTGGAAAAGTCCAAAAGCCATAAACGACAATTTAACTAAGCACACGTCCACTGAGTTTAAGTAGATTTAAAGGTATTGTTTTTTGTTTTTTTCAGGAGTCATGATGTCCGTGCTCAATATGAATAATGTGAGTAGCATTTCTGTCTTATGAATAATAAATTGTAACTCACTATCAGTTTCAGTTAATGCAATGTTAAGGACTGAAGAATAAGAAAGTCTAACAGACTTTTTCCTGATGTTTAGTCCGGCTCAGAAGCTGCTGAAACTTATTCTGTGATCAGCTCAGTACCCTTACCGTCCCTGCCTTTAGGTAAATTATACAGTACAAACTCACACACATAACATCACTTACTTAATAGTGCTTTACAATAAACACACAACACAAGCACTAAGAGGTAAAGAGTAGAAAGAAATTGGGTTAAAACTACCCCAAACATCCAGTGACTTACCCTGTGGATAATCTATAAGGAGATCTGAACCGTGCAGGCTAATCAAACCTGTAAACAAAGACCAAAGTGGAACTCAGACACTGGATATAATATTAAACAGCTTGCAGAAATGCTCAGGGAAAGCGTAAAACCCTCACTAAGAGTCGAGGTGAAGGAACTGTTTAAATCCACCGAACAAATGAAGGTGAAACACGTAACAGGAGCATTCAGTACTCAGGTATTATTAAACACAATCCATTCATTTTTCCAGCTGATGGATAATTGTTGTATTTAAGACAGTTTTATAGCATCAAAACATATTTAGGGGGTTTCTCCCTCTTCAAATAAAATAAATAAATAAATCTAGTCCAGTAAAGGTTGTAATTATAGAATATACTGATGAAGTGTAATCAATATGTGTAACTAACATTTAGAATTATAACTTAGAAGCATAATCTAATAATCAGTATTAGTTAATCCTCCTGTACCTTTCTGCACAGCAATACATTCACATTAGACATTCGCTGAAACTGCTTTTGTAAGTAAACGACCTTGAGGCCCGATACTGATTATCGAGTTAGGATAGGGCCTCAGGAAGGGAGGCAGATATCAGCTACAGTAGGATGGCAGACAGAAGCTCATTGAGACATTGAGAAGGGAGTTTTGGTCAGAGAAAAACAAAAAACAAAAGACTGAGTTTCTGAGTGAAACCTTTTTTATTATTATTTATTTAAAGGAAACCTTGTCCTCATAAAACCTTTTTAAGAAAAGCAACTAACTGCTCATGCTCCACACATCTAAGATATTATATAGACATGAATAATTCATTGTGGGGAAGGAGGTTGAAGGTTTGTTTCTAATGAGAAAAGCTAAAACCCCGTCTAAGATGAGCTCGCTGTTGCAGAGAGGTATAAAAGGGCATGTGCGTGTTTGCATAATTTGGACTTTCTGCAGATTGTCTCACTTTACTGTTTCAATAAAGTTTGATTATGTTTTGGCCTCTACAAACCCTTTTATCTGTGAAGTTATTTAACTTAGACTGGAAAGATTTTTTTCCACTACATAATGCAGCCAAAAGAAACTGTTTTATAATCTGAAAGTCATGTCACTATGAGACACTTTAAACTTTACACACGATGTGAATTTTCAGACACCAGTGGAGACATAAAAGTGGATTCTAAGAAAACAGTGGTGAGTAGCGTTTTGCTATCAGTTACTGGATAAACTGTTACACTGGTTTGTGGTCGGAGTTTCCATATTACAGACTTTGATGGCTTTCTTGGCTTCATTTCTACTGCACAGGCAGGCTTTGTCTGCAGCAGCAGAACTACACATGAAAGCATCGCTTTACTTGACAAGTCAACAATACATTTTTATTTAAAAGACACTTCTAATAACTGACATCTTATTTTGTTTTAACAGGTCGACATGTATCATGTGTATAGCTCCATCCCTGACACACACGTGACCACCAATGACGCAGTGTACAGCCTGCTGCAGATGCACTGATGTATATTACACCTTAATGAATGTAAATAGTTATTTACAGTATTATTCTTATACCTGTTATGCCTTAACATGTGCTTTAATTGAATAGCTTGCTTTTGGATTTGAAATGAATTTACTTCTGCTGGCTTGTAACTGCGATGTCACTGAATGGAGCTCAAGGCTGAGTCCAGATTAATAAAAGAGCTGATGGTTTTACAGTTGCTTCATGAATAAGTTTCACCAGCTGAAAGAGAAAAGCCACGAGTAGAGTCAGAAATAAACCTGAGTGCTATGCTAGCACTGACTGGCGTGCTGCAAACAATTATTTGCACACACACACACACACACACACACACACACACATATAAAGTTCCACCCAAAGGAAACACTTCATTACTATTGTTTTTTTTTAATTATTATTTTTACACTCCTACAGCAGTTTCTGAATCTTGCTTTTTCCCATCCACAGCCTTTCTTCAAAACTAGCCTAGTTTGGGGTGAAAATTGTGACCTTATCTCTTAAAGTGATGTAAAGGGATGTAATAACTTAAAGGTGATGTTTATTCATGCATGATGTCACTTCTTCTATCTCTAGATTTATATAAAATATAAAACGGTTCATTAAAATGCGCGTTAAGCCGATCACGTGACCAGTGCGCGTTTCCTGGGGTGCAACGTTAATTGATGTCCCACCAACAACAACAAACCGTATGACGTTAAAAAGGCGACGCGCTGGTTTGCAAATGAAGGCCTTTTAAATACCAGAACAAGATGATATTAACACAAATAATATTCGCAAAACATCAGAGGTTTAAACCGCACAAACTCTCCTAATGACGCCGCTGCTATCTAAACAAACATGTACAGCCTAGGACTTGACATAAATGAACCACAGAACTGTTCTGCAGTACCGGAATGTGTCCGCTAGAGGGCAGGAGAGACTTCACTGAACGCCCAGGTGTCGATTTCATACCTAATGCGTGACCGTGCAAAAGTTTGCACACCCATAGGGTGAAACAAAGCAGTAAAGACAAAAACATTGTAGTTTGAAGCAACAAGGCATTTAGTGTATGTTTCACAGATGTTCCTTAAATATCACAGATAAAATAAAATACATTACAGTGAAAGAGCATCCAAAAGCTGTTATAAAATAATTCATAAATAAAGACAAATAGTTGTCAGAGACTTTTTATATTGTAATAATAAAGACGCAAAGTTTTGAACTAGTTTTCTATAACCTGCACATCACAGGTTTATATTAAAGCACTCTTTCTAATACTTTATTGTTTCTATAGTAACCGCTCATTCACTGGGATGATTTTTTGTTTTAACTGTTGATATGGAAAAGTTTTATGTAAGGATGTGTTTATATATGATTTATGGAAGGAGTCTCCAGGGTCAGAGCTTTGTAACAGTAAAGCTGTAGCTATAAATGGATTTTTAAAAAAAAGTCTCATTTTTAATAAGTTCCATTTTGTAAGAGGAATAAAACACTTGCGGACGCGCTGTTAGATGAAAAGATTCAAAGTTGGCTTAGTAACTGTAAGTCAGCTTCATCTCACCAACCTGTTGTTGATTATTTTCCCAAAACAGCACAACACAGAGTGTTTATTCTTTACTCATGGTTAACGTATTGATGTAGTCACTACAGTTTTGCCTCTTTGTGAACTGCACATTGTATAAATGATTTTTATTAATTGATGTATTTGTGATTTTGCAGATTTCTTCATCTATAACGTAATAAACATCTTGCTGAGTGTCAGCTTTCTGTACTGGTCTATAAAAAATACAAACGTTTCGTTCTCACAGGACTGTGAGCGTGTTGAGGTGATGGTGGTGGATATTTATACCTCATGTGCTCAAGACATAAAGTAAAAAAACTGAGCTGAAATGACAAGTGTATTTTTATGGTAAGCCGTGGTTTTCCTGTGAGCTGGTGCGAGAAAGGTCTCTGTCTCGTCTGTGGTCTCACTCTGTATGAGAAATGGTACGGTCTGTCCTCCTAATTTTCTCTTTCTCAAGGTTTGTTTTCATATATGAAGCATTCATACATATAAATATGTATGTAGCAAGTGGCTCATTTGTAGCAACTACGCCACCTCGAGAAAACGGGGAAAACAACCTAAACAAAGACGATCCACTTAGAACAGGCAAGAGGCATGGGTTTCCATACAAAAATATTTTATTTTGAAGTTAAAGACTGGCCAAGAATTATAAAAAAACAAACAAACAAAAATACCCAGCAACCAACACAGTCAGGCGTTGGTCAAATAAAACAGTCACAAGAAGAAATTAATAATCATAGGAGAACTGAGGCCTCCTATATGAAGGGCAGGCTAGTCCCACAGCACCAGCTATACAAAAGGGAAAAGAACCCCACCAATCAGAATCATACCCACAAAATTCACTGCAAATAAACACAGCAATAATAATAACAACCCTTAGTTAAATAAAGCCTAAAGTGCAGCAAAGAACTCCCCCCAGCCTCAGGAAGCACTCAGCTCCTACAAGGAGAAAACAAAAACACAAGAAAAAAAATCAATTCCAATATGCTCAAAGCAGGCAAACAAACAAAAAAAATAATAACAAAAGACAACACTTACTGTCACAAAAATCAGATAACCCCGAGCTCAAACTGATTACAGGTAGCAAGTTTACCAAGACTGACCAAAACCTACCACATAGCAGTACAGCACAATTGATAAAGACTGTTACAACACAGCTGAACTGGAAAAAAACTGATCTTAGTGACAGTTACCAACACAAATAAAGCAAAATATCAAAACAAGGAAACACAAAGCAAAACAAAGCAAAGCAAAATAAAGCGAAAATAAAGCAAAGCAGCCCAAAGCAGCAACGTGGCTCCGCAAGTGAGGGGGAGGAGCTATCCCGAAACGACCACACCTCACTCAGCCAGCTGGCGCTCCGACCGGGGCGAAGTTAAACTGCCACGCTACACCGATGGGAGCCTTGACGGCACACCGCACTGAGAGTGAGCAGCACACCACCCATGCACACAGTCTCGGTAGCCCAACGTCACACTCTGTAGTCCGTAGCAACGAAAGGAAGGGGCGGGGTTTCGACCATGACGCATTCCATGAGGCATAAACAACTTATATACTGTGGTAGGGAGAGAGCCCATTGGCCACGTAGTTAATAAGGGTGACGTTTTAATCACGGCACACCTCACTACATGTATATTAAATGTAGCTTTACTTCAGCTATGTACGGAGACACTGTGGAGTTTTCAGGTAGTGTAACGTCCCGAGACGTAAGGGAGTTGAGTGCGGATGCAAATGCAGATAAAGACCTTTTATTAAGGAGGCAGGCAGACAAATTCAAAACGTGACACAGAGACGTAGTCAAAAACAGGCAATGGGCTGGGAGATTTGCAACCAGGTATAAACTGGGCTAGGTGGGAATCGACGCGAGAAACACGGTATGAACCATGACGCTATATATAACTAGGTAAAGCACTATACTCAATACTGCGCAAAGTGTCCAGGGAACGAGGGGTTTATATCACAAATGTAATCAAGGGTGAATACAGATAGCTGAAGCCAATGTAGACACACCTTCGGACAACAACCAATGACTAAACGGGGGCGGAGACAGAACATAATCAAAACAAACACACGTGTCCACAGAAAACAAATTCCCAGTCATCAAACAATCGAAAAGCATGCGTTCGCTGAGCGCTCGCGCACCTAGCTCGTCCACGCCCGTGCACACGCGCTCGCGCTCCGGCTTTCCGAGCACGCTGCAACCTGCAGCGCTGTCTCGAGGGGGAATCGTGACAGGTGGACCGTTTTGGGTTTTTCTTCTGATCGAAAATGATCTTTCTCCAGATATTAAGTAAAAAACATTGCTAAGCATTTAATATCCAGATGTTTAATATTGTTCCACTTAGCGCTTAATGTGAAGCTGTTGTAGTGATGCGTCTCAGATATGTCCGATTGTGCATTTATAAAAAATCATCACTAAATGCACTTCTATAATTTCAAGATGTCAAGGTTTAAACTTAGCTGATGTTACCTTTATTACAAAGCATCGGTCTGATTACACATGAACCAGCTCATTTTACAAAATAATCCAGCATAATAAAAGCTTTGCTATCTGAAACACAGGATAAATGAATAATGATGTGTATAAAGAACCTGTCTGCATTTCCCCCAGTTTTGTTTCATGTACTAACACTAAAGAGAGATGTACACGCAAATAGATCACGCTAATGACATCTTGGCAAGTGGGAATGATCTTGAATACAGTCAAATTTATCATTACAATAAAACAAACCTGCTTCTAGACTTTTTTAAAGACTAATTTCAAGTTTTAAATTTTCTGTTGTCAGACCATTTTGCTCATTTAAAAAAAGATCTAGAAAAAAGACAAATTATCTGCCAAAGGAAGACGGTCACATGATCCTTGTAATGAAGGTTAGGACGCAAGTGCAGATAAAGACTTTTAATAAAGAGAGGCAGGCAGACAAATCCAAATCATGCGACAATAGCGTAGTCGAAAAAACAGCCAATGGGTCAGGCGATCTACAAACAGGTATAGGCTAGAGACGAGACGAGACGAGACGGGACGGGACGATGGACCAGGGTATAGACGCTTGATACAGTGATAACACTAATACTTCTCAAAGAGTGAATGCCTAGAAAGTCCTTTTAAAGGTGGTGTGATTGTGTGTGAGATCGGATGCAGGTGTGCGTGATTAGAATGAATGAGTGTTCTGGGAATTGCAGTCCATGGCGGCCATGTTTGTAGGCCGCAGTGCAGGATGGGAAATGTAGTCACTGGTTTGCTGTGATATGACAAAGACGAAAATCCAAAAATAGCTTTAATATTCTTATATTCGGTTTCCTGTAATTTCATAAAAAGAAAATGTGAATAAATTTGACTTCATTCAAGATATTTCTAAAATTCACTTGTTCATTTTTTTAAACATTTTGTGCATTTCTTTAGACTTGCGTTAAACTAATTTTAGTCATTTGACAGCTATTAAATATTCTAATAGCAGCATTTCCTCTTGTTTTCAAAAGTCCAGATATTTCAGTGTGACACTGCATACAGTGTGTATTAACTACACAGTTTGATCAAATAAGTTCTGATATTAAACATATTTATGAAGGGAGACTGGAGGTGAAAGTCATTAAGACAGAATCACAATACACAACAAGACAGAAATTGTTATAAGTTAGAGTAATTACAGTGTTGTGTATAGAACTAAACAAACACATTGAAGCTCTTTGTTTAGTTATGTGTAACCTGCTCAGAAGTGAGTCTGTGAACTTGAGCAGGGTGGAGAGCTGAGCGTTCTGTTAAACACTAGACTACGTGGTTTTCCTGTGACTTAAATGACCTGCTTCCTGATTTTATTACTCTTGAAACGAGTGTCTCGATGCTTTCACTTCATCCAGGAGCTGTGAAATGGCGCTGCTCGTCCTCCTGTTCTTCTTCCATCTGATTCTGGACATTAACTCTCAATGTGAGTCGTTATTGTGGTGCTGTGAGTTCAGTGATTTGTTCTAATAGATGTTTACAAATAATTCTAGAGATTTTGAGAGATACTTCTGCATGTTCAGTTTGATGTTCAGTGTGTGTATTAAGTGGACTGTGTGATTTGTGTGTGTGTGTGTGTGTGTGTGGTTGTAGATGTTCCTCAGCCCCAGCTGTCCGTGTCTCCTGAAGTTCTCACAGAGAGAGGATCAGTGCAGATTCACTGTCATGTTCCAGACAATATTAAAGTGTCTCAGTGTCATTTCTACCCAGAGAGAGACAACAGAAATATAAAACTCTCTCCATCATGTCAGCTCTCAGTCACTGGTTCTGAACTGATCAGGTGGACAGGACGAAGTTCTCCTGGAACACTTCATATTACTTGTTACTACGCTGTGGATAACTCTGTTCGTACTGCTTCTCCTTACTCTCTCCCAGCTCCAGTCACAGTGCGGTGTAAGCTCTACATTACATTTGATGTCTATTACTGTCTGCTTTAATCATGTTTCTAATTCACACTTGAATTTATTACCACAACATGAACGTCTGTAACAGTTAATACCTCTTTTCTACACATCCATTATAGTGCTATTTATTTATTTATATATTTTATTTATTCCTCTGCAGATCAGAAACCGAGACTAAGCGTCAGTCGTGATGATCAGTTTGATGAATTCAGATTTTTATGTGAAATATCAGGGTCAGAGTCAGTAACTGCTGATTTTAGCTGTAATCTCTACACTGGAGAAAATCCTCAGCTTTTCCTAAACCAAAGATCTCAAAAGGGAAACTCTGTGAAGGTTTGTAGTTTTACAGCACAGAGAGACGCTGTGTTTAATCGTCTGCAGTCAGTAAAGAGTCGTGAAGTGAGCTGTGATTATTCACTGATCTCTGACCCGACTGCTCGCTCTCTAATGAGTGATAAATACAACATGACGCGTAAGTTATAATAAACAAATTATGTATTCCATTACTTTATACCTTTGAATAATTTTAACTTATTTTCATTTCATCTTTTGTCAGATTTCTTTACAACAACAACAACAACAACAACAACAACGACGAGTGATAAATACAACATGACACGTAAGTTACATTTAATCACATGACTTAATGTTTAATTGAATTACTTTTATACATTTGATTTGTTTGAATTTATTTACCTCTGATTTTCATCAGGTTTCTTTCCTACACCAACACAGCCGTCCATCACTGCTGAGAAATCCACTGCATGTGAGTTCATTTTATTTTATTTACTGCTGTTTAGTTCTGTTACACTTTTTTTATAACTGAAGTTTAATCTGCGTTGTGTTACACATTTTAAGATGTGTGTGTAATGTGTATGTAATATAACGTGTATTAATGTCTGCTTATAATTTACATTTATAGTAAAATCATATTGTATTTTCATTACTTTATATTTTTAAAGCATTTTAACCCCTTTGCATGTCAGATTCCTCTTCTGAATCAACACCGCAGTCCATCACTACACAGAAATCCACTGCAGGTCAGTCATTCAAGTTTAATGTGCATTATGTTAGAACTGTGTGATGTTCATTTTACTTTGGTCATTTGATTTGTGTAAGTAATGCAATAACATTTGAGGTGTCTTTTTATTGTTAACCAACCAGCAGGATCGTCCTAAAGGTACATCATTCTGATGTATCATTAATATCAATATCACCTGCA
Organism: Ictalurus furcatus; assembly: GCF_023375685.1. Classification (NCBI taxonomy): domain Eukaryota; kingdom Metazoa; phylum Chordata; class Actinopteri; order Siluriformes; family Ictaluridae; genus Ictalurus; species Ictalurus furcatus. The sequence goes on from NC_071275.1 coordinate 20,131,904, forward strand.
TTGTATTTATTCTCATATCATTTGTAAACATAACACTGTCTTGATTGCTAACGGTTCTGAAATGTTCGTTCAAACCAAGATACCCTGTGTTGTTCTGTGATATTTGGAGGATTCAGGGATTTACCCAGCTAACAGAACACATACGAATGTTTAATAATGTATGCAACAAGATGAATTGTAACATTACAAAAAGAATGTTCAGGAAGATGTGTCGTAAAGTTTGGCCTTATAATTTTCCTTGGATGCTTCTCACATTATGGCAACGTTAGTGTTAATGTTCCTACAACTGCAAAAAAACAACTTCTTAAAACACCCAGAGGACCTGACTGACTGCACGCTACAGGAGCCAAAAGTTCTTAATATAAAACATTCAGAAAGTTTCTGTTTTGCAGACATTCCACAACACTAACTGTAACTAAAAATGGAAAAAAGTACTAGCTGTCCGTCATTAATAAATAAATATTGTAATTGCTGGCACGTTGCTGTGGTCACTTGGGGGAACGTCGGAGTGTTAACAGTAACTGCACTTCATCACACCACCTCGTCTCTCAGTATTTTACTGTAAGAGCCCCGTCCAACAGTCAGGAACTGTTAATGATCTAATGATCCAATATCTTATCAAATATTAACACAGACTGTTTTCATTTTATTCAGGATCGCTGCCTACCGTGCTGTCAGTCACCGGTGTGTGTGTTTTACTGGCTGGACTGATGAGCTTCTGTCTCTGCGTGTGTAGCAGTAAGTCTTTAACTTCATCTTTTAGCAAAATCTTGATTGTGTTGATAATTATGACATGACTGAACGTGTTTTTGTTTCTTAGACAAGCAGAAGACTGAGAGGTTAGAAATTTATTGTGTTCAGCTGAACTGCGTTAAATCATGTTATTAAATCCTGATTTTATCACATCTAAGCATCTAATAGCCGTGTATATCTGTGTGGATTATCTTCAGCAGATGTAAGTTACCAAGCTGGAAAAGTCCAAAAGCCATAAACGACAAAATAAATAAATAAATAAATAATTAGAAACTGTGAGCTCTGAAGAAGCTCCACCCACTACACACAATCACATCACGTCATACATCACTGAAAAGCTGTTTTCTGCTGTAAATGTTAGCTCATGTGACATTATGACATAGATGCCAGTTTCCTTTAGAAATCTTATAAAGATATACAGTAACCTTATGTGTTATCATAAATGACTACCGTGTGAAATGTCTCCTGTTGTTGTGTCTCTGTTGATTGGCTCTGTGATGTTATGATGTGTGATGATGTGATGATTTATTAAATTCACTTAATCATAATAAAAGAAATAAAATAGCACTGTATGTAATTAAACATCTACTGGTGTGAAAGAAACTTTCTTTTAAATACTTTTTATTTCAAAGCACTGCAGTTTTTTTTTTTTTTTACTAGAAGTTAAAGCTGAATGTGTGTGTGAACTGTTCCCCCTGCAGACGGTGATGAGGTTTACACAGAGGTGATGTACACACTCTCCTCTCAGCAGTTCTCACAGGAAACACAGCTCCTTTCAGCTTCCTCTGAATGATGGACACTGAACAGCTTCTGTCTTCGGTCTCAGTTTAAAGTCTGAACTCAATAAACTCTTATTTGTTAAATAACACAAATGTTCCTAACAATTCATTTGATTCTCATGAATGCTTTTCACAGTCTGCCTTTATCATGAACCGTGTGTTTTCTAAAGGAAATCTGCAGGGTGAACTATTTTACTGTTGAATTTGAAACGCACAATAAATCATTTAATCAGAGATGCACTTTGAATCATCCGGGTATTGCTTCTTTATCTTTTATCTTCTTATACAGCCTATCTGTGTGGATGTTGTTGTTGCTTTGTTGTTGTTTTATTTTTATATTTGAGGCAGGATCACATATGTAATTATTTATTTAACATGTACATGTATTCTTAAATCTAGAACAGTCACAGTTGTTTATGTGATAATCAATGGGTTTTGTTTTTTCCTTAAAGAATCTGTACATGCACAACATTATATTATAATCACATGGGAAATCATCTGTCCTCATTTACTGTATATAAACTAATGTACTAATGAATACTTATTTACAGATTTACTCAACATGACATCTTAAATGTTTTGGAGATATTAATGCCAGTAAATAACTACTTTAAAACAGCTCACTCGGTATTATGGAACTGAAGTAATTGTGTTGAAGTTAATCCAACTATGCAGAAATTTAAAAAAAATAATAATAATAATAAAAACTTTACTGAGCAGATTCTGGGGCGTTGTCACCCCCTAGTGGGTGAAATAAATACTGCCGTTAAACCAGAGAAGAAGGAACAGTGAGGACAGTTCTGTAATCATAGTCAGGATTAAATGAATGAATGTTGGCTCTCCCTAGTCTATAAATGAAGTACTGATATTAAACATCTTCATGTGGGAAGCCTGGAGGTGATGCAGTGATGATGTGGAGTGATGGGTCAAAGAAAAAGTTTGCTGTGTTGTGTTGTGTTATACTTATTGTACCTGGTTCACTTGTACAGCGTCTATTTATTGTCTTGTATCTTGTCTGTGTACGGTGGTTAATGTTCTGCTTCTGCATTCTGATATTTTGATCATAATGTGTGGTTTTGTTCGTAATGTGTGGTTTTCTGTGAATAAATTTCCAGCACTGACAGTTTAAAGGTCTACTGTATCAAAGAACCTGACAACATACTGTGTCATAAATATTAAACCCTTACCTAATGTGAATTCTATATTTATTTAAAGTGTTTGTGCCATTCATGCCTTAGTGAAATAGTAAAAAAATAAAATAAAATCATGCTGTCTGTTAGAATTTCAGCAAAGATGAGTCAGGAAACTGAACCGATCTTCAGATTGTCTAGATTTATTTGCACACTTGTAAAGTCTACAAATTTTGATCTAAAATGTTTGATTGAAACAAATAATCAAAAATTGGTCAGTTTACACCAGTCTATTTGTGTACCAGGGCTAGTGGAACAATCTAGAAACCATTAGCGATATAAGGGACAGAACAGCAGCTGAAAATAGCAGGAATACTGTCAGAAATGAGCGATGAGTCAGCAAATAACAGGTTTAATTTCTCTATATGCTGATGATGTAATCTCGTGATGATGCACCCTTTACAGTCTTGCAGAGTGGGTAAAGAGAGGAGTTGGACGTCTGTCTTCAGGAGAGTTGTATTGATTGGCTATTATTTAATGCATAGATGAGAGTGACTCATTTATACTCTCATGAGAATGATCCATTTATACATTTCCAGAAAAAAAAGTCCAATCCAAGAATATTATTCATTTTTCCCATATAAAAACTAAGATGAGATGCTGTGAGGGTTTTAAGCCGTAGTGATGCTGACCAAAATGAAGTGAACTGATACTGAAGATGAATAAATAGAGAATGAATGCAGCGTGATGGCTCCCCCTAGTGGATAAAATAAGTACTGATATTAAACATCTTTATGAAGAGACACTGGCGGTGGTGCAGTGATGGTGCAGGTGAACTACTGAAAGTCAGTCAGACAGAATCACAATACACAACAGCATGTCAAACAACACAATGTTATTAAACACAATCGGTTCATTTTTCAAGCTGATGGATAATTGTTGTATTTAAGACTTTTTTTATAGCATCAAAACATATGATTTAGGGGTTTTCCTACCCCTTCAAATAAAATAAACAAATCAATAAATCTAGTCCAGTAAAGGTTATAATTATAGAATTCATTGATAAAGTGTAAGCAATATGTATAACTAACATTTAGAATTATAACTTAGAAGTTGGCTTGTAACTGCGATGTCACTGAATGGAGCTCAAGACTGAGTCCAGATTAATAAAGAGCTGATGGTTTTACAGGTGCTTCATGAATAAGTTTCACCAGCTGAAAGAGAAAAGCCACGAGTCAGAAATAAACCTGAGCGCTATGCTAGCACTGACTGGTGTGCTGCAAACAATTATTTGCATCTATTAAAAAAAATAATAAGTTCCATCCACTTCGTAGAATCACATCATGTCAACATGTTATTATGCTATTATGACAAACATACTGGATATGTCAGTTTCCATTATAAACCTTATAAATAGACACTTACTGAAGTGGAAACTGAATAAATGTGCTAAAACACACTGACTACTCCTCATAATAAAATAAATAAAACTGTAATTGTATTGCTACCTGTGCAAAGGAAACACTTTATTATTATTATTATTATTATTATTATTATTATTATTATTATTATTATTATTATTATTATTATTATTATTATATTACACTCCTACAGCAGTTTCTGAATCTTGCTTTTTTCATCCACAGCCTTTCTTCAAAACTAGCCTAGTTTGGTGTGAAAATTGTGACCTTATCTCTTAAAGTGATGTAAAGGGGTGTAATAACTTAAAGGTGATGTTTATTCATGCATGATGTCACTTCTTCTATCTCTAGATTCATATAAAATATAAACGGTTCATTAAAATGCGCGTTAAGCCGATCACGTGACCAGTCCGCGTTTCCTGGGGTGCAACGTTAATTGATGTCCCACCAACAACAACAAACCGTATGACGTTAAAAAGGCGACGCGCTGGTTTGCAAATGAAGGCCTTTTAAATACCAGAACAAGATGATATTAACACAAATAATATTCGCAAAACATCAGAGGTTTAAACCGCACAAACTCTCCTAATGACGCCGCTGCTATCTAAACAAACATGTACAGCCTAGGACTTGACATAAATGAACCACAGAACTGTTCTGCAGTACCGGGATGTGTCCGCTAGAGGGCAGGAGAGACTTCACTGAACGCCCAGGTGTCGATTTCATACCTAATGCGTGACCGTGCAAAAGTTTGCACACCCGTAGTGTGAAACAAAGCAGTAAAGACAAAAACATTGTAGTCTGAAGCAACAAGGCATTTAGTGTATGTTTCACAGATGTTCCTTAAATATCACAGATAAAATAAAATACATTACAGTGAAAGAGCATCCAAAAGCTGTTATAAAATAATTCATAAATAAACAGTTGTCAGAGACTTTTTATATTGCAATAAGAAAGACGCAAAGTTTTGAACTAATATCACCTGGAACCTTTCATCATAAAATGTCATAATCACTCTTTGACCATTTTTTGTTATTTATCTCATTGTCCTGTCAAAATATACATTCTGTAACTTAAATGGTAAATGTCGCACTTATATAGCTCTTTTATCCAAAGCGCTTTACACTGTTTCTCATTCACCCATTCACACACACACACCAATGGTAGCAGAGCTGCCATGCAAGGCGCTAACTTGCCATCGGGAGCAACTTGAGGTTCAGTGTCTCGCCCAAGGAAACTTCAGCACGTGGAGTCATGTGGGCCGGGAATCAAACCGCCAACCCTACGATTAGTGGAGAGCACGCTCTACCACCTGAGCCACAACCGCCCCCTTCTTCAAGAAACTTCCTATTTATACCACAGTGCTGCTGAGTTCTGGACTCTGATTGGTCAGAAGGTGTTGATTAGTTTTCTATAACAGCAGCTCTGACTGTAGCACAGCTGCACATCACAGGTTTATATTAAAGCACTCTTTGTAATACGTTATCGTTTCTATAGTAACCGCTCATTCACTGGGATGATTTTTTGTTTTAACTGTCGATATGGAGAAGTTTTATGTAAGGATGTGTTTATATATGATTTATGGAAGGAATCTCCAGTGTCAGAGCTTTGTAACAGTAAAGCTGAAGCTATAAATGGATGAAAATAAATAAATAAAAAGTCTCATTTTTAATAAGTTCCATTTTTAAATTGGAAAAAACACTTGGGGACGCACTGTTAGACGAAAAGATTCAAATGTGGGTTAGTAACTGTAAGTCGGCTTCATCTCACCAACCTGTTGTTGATTATTTTCCCAAAACAGCACAACACAGAGTGTTTATTCTTTACTCATGGTTAACGTATTGATGTAGTCGCTACAGTTTTGCCTCTTTGTGAACTGCACATTGTATAAATGATTTTTATTAATTGATGTATTTGTGATTTTGCAGATTTCTTCATCTATAACATAATAAACATCTTGCTGAGTGTCAGCTTTCTGTACTGGTCTATAAAAAATACAAACGTTTTGTTCTCACAGGACTGTGAGCGTGTTGAGGTGATGGTGGTGGATATTTAAACCTCATGTGCTCAGGACAAAGTAAAAAAAACTGAGCTGAAATGACAGGTGTATTTTTATGGTAAGCCGTGGTTTTCCTGTGAGCTGGTGTGAGAAAGATCTCTGTCTCGTCTGTGGTCTCACTCTGTATGAGAAATGGTACGGTCTGTCCTCCTAATTTTCTCTTTCTCAAGGTTTGTTTTCATTTATGAAGCATTCATACATATTTATATGTATATTAAATGTAGCTTTACTTCAGCTACGTATGGAGACACTGTGGAGTTTTCAGGTGGACCGTTTTGGGTTTTCTTCTGATCAAAAATGATCTTTCTCCAGATATTAAGTAAAAAACATTGCTAAGCATTTAATATCCAGATGTTTAATATTGTTCCACTTAGCGCTTAATGTGAAGCTGTTGTAGTGATGCGTCTCAGATATGTCCGATTGTGCATTTATAAAAAATCATCACTAAATGCACTTCTATAAGTTCAAGATGTCAAGGTTTAAACTTAGCTGATGTTACCTTTATTACAAAGCATCGGTCTGATTACACGCATGAACCAGCACATTTTACAAAATAATCCAGCATAATAAAAGCTTTGCTATCTGAAACACAGGATAAATGAATAATGATGTGTATAAAGAACCTGTCTGCATTTCCCCCAGTTTTATTTCATGTACTAACACTAAAGAGAGATGTACACGCAAATAGATCACGCTAATGACATCTTGGCAAGTGGGAATGATCTTGAATACAGTCAAATTTATCATTACAATAAAACAAACCTGCTTCTAGACTTTTTTAAAGACTAATTTCAAGTTTTAAATTTTCTGTTGTCAGACCATTTTGTTCATTTAAAAAAAGATCTAGAAAAAAGACAAATTATCTGCCAAAGGAAGACGGTCACATGATCCTTGTAATGAAGGTTAGGACGCAAGTGCAGATAAAGACTTTTAATAAAGAGAGGCAGGCAGACAAATCCAAATCATGCGACAATAACATGGTCGAAAAAACAGCCAATGGGTCAGGCGATCTACAAACAGGTATAGGCTAGAGACGAGACGAGACGGGACGGGACGGGACGGGACGGGACGATGGACCAGGGTATAGACGCTTGATACAGTGATAACACTAATACTTCTCAAAGAGTGAATGCCTAGAAAGTCCTTTTAAAGGTGGTGTGATTGTGTGTGAGATCGGATGCAGGTGTGCGTGATTAGAATGAATGAGTGTTCTGGGAATTGCAGTCCATGGCGGCCATGTTTGTAGGCCGCAGTGCAGGATGGGAAATGTAGTCACTGGTTTGCTGTGATATGACAAAGATGAAAATCCAAAAATAGCTTTAATAATCTTATATTCGGTTTCCTGTAATTTCATAAAAAGAAAATGTGAATAAATTTGACTTCATTCAAGATATTTCTAAAATTCACTTGTTCGTTTTTTTTTAACATTTTGTGCATTTCTTTAGACTCGTGTTAAACTAATTTTAGTCATTTGACAGCTATTAAATATTCTAATAGCAGCATTTCCTCTTGTTTTCAAAAGTCCAGATATTTCAGTGTGACACTGCATACAGTGTGTATTAACTACACAGTTTGATCAAATAAGTTCTGATATTAAACATATTTATGAAGGGAGACTGGAGGTGAAAGTCATTAAGACAGAATCACAATACACAACAAGACAGAAATTGTTATAAGTTAGAGTAATTACAGTGTTGTGTATAGAACTAAACAAACACATTGAAGCTCTTTGTTTAGTTATGTGTAACCTGCTCAGAAGTGAGTGTGTGAACTTGAGCAGGGTGGAGAGCTGAGCGTTCTGTTAAACACTAGACTACGTGGTTTTCCTGTGGCTTAAATGACCTGCTTCCTGATTTTATTACTCTTGAAACGAGTGTCTCGATGCCTTCACTTCATCCAGGAGCTGTGAAATGGCGCTGCTCGTCCTCCTGTTCTTCTTCCATCTGATTCTGGACATTAACTCTCAATGTGAGTCGTTATTGTGGTGCTGTGAGTTCAGTGATTTGTTCTAATAGATGTTTACAAATAATTCTAGAGATTTTGAGAGATACTTCTGCATGTTCAGTTTGATGTTCAGTGTGTGTATTAAGTGGACTGTGTGATTTGTGTGTGTGTGTGTGTGTGTGTGTGTGTGGTTGTAGATGTTCCTCAGCCCCGGCTGTCCGTGTCTCCTGAAGTTCTCACAGAGAGAGGATCAGTGCAGATTCACTGTCATGTTCCAGACAATGTTAAAGTGCATCAGTGTCATTTCTACCCAGAGAGAGACAACACAAATCTAAAACTCTCTCCATCATGTCAGCTCTCAGTCACTGGTTCTGAACTGATCAGGTGGACAGGACGAAGTTCTCCTGGAACACTTCATATTACTTGTTACTACGCTGTGGATAACTCTGTTCGTACTCCTTCTCCTCACTCTCTCCCAGCTCCAGTCACAGTGCTGAGTAAGCTCTACATTACATTTGATGTCTATTACTGTCTGCTTTAATCATGTTTCTAATTCACACTTGAATTTATTACCACAACATGAACGTCTGTAACAGTTAATACCTCTTTTCTACACATCCATTATAGTGCTATTTATTTATTTATATATTTTATTTATTCCTCTGCAGATCAGAAACCGAGACTAAGCGTCAGTCGTGATGATCAGTTTGATGAATTCAGATTTTTATGTGAAATATCAGGGTCAGAGTCAGTAACTGCTGATTTTAGCTGTAATCTCTACACTGGAGAAAATCCTCAGCTTTTCCTAAACCAAAGATCTCAAAAGGGAAAATCTGTGAAGGTTTGTAGATTTAAAGCACAGAGAGACGCTGTGTTTAATCGTCTGCAGTCAGTAAAGAGTCGTGAAGTGAGCTGTGATTATTCACTGATCTCTGACCCGACTGCTCGCTTTCTAATGAGTGATAAATACAACATGATGCGTAAGTTATAATAAACAAATTATGTATTCCATTACTTTATACCTTTGAATAATTTGAACTCATTTTCATTTCATCTTTTGTCAGATTTTTTACAACAACAACAACAACAACAACAACGACGAGTGATAAATACAACATGACACGTAAGTTACATTTAATCACATGACTTAATGTTTAATTGAATTACTTTTATACATTTGATTTGTTTGAATTTATTTACCTCTGATTTTCATCAGGTTTCTTTCCTACACCAACACAGCCGTCCATCACTGCTGAGAAATCCACTGCATGTGAGTTCATTTTATTTTATTTACTGCTGTTTAGTTCTGTTACACTTTTTTTATAACTGAAGTTTAATCTGCGTTGTGTTACACATTTTAAGATGTGTGTGTAATGTGTATGTAATATAACGTGTATTAATGTCTGCTTATAATTTACATTTATATTAAATCAATTGTATTTTCATTACTTTATATTTTTAAAGCATTTTAACCCCTTTGCATGTCAGATTCCTCTTCTGAATCAACACCGCAGTCCATCACTACACAGAAATCCACTGCAGGTCAGTCATTCAAGTTTAATGTGCATTATGTTAGAACTGTGTGATGTTCATTTTACTTTGGTCATTTGATTTGTGTAAGTAATGCAATAACATTTGAGGTGTCTTTTTATTGTTAACCAACCAGCAGGATCGTCCTAAAGGTACATCATTCTGATGTATCATTAATATCAATATCACCTGCATTGTATTTATTCTCATATCATTTGTAAACATAACACTGTCTTGATTGCTAACTGTTCTGAAATGTTCTTTATTGTTCACACTTCAGTAGATAGAAAACTGACTCGTATTTGAGGATTCAGGGTTTTTCCCAGCTAACAGAACACATACGACATTCTTTATGTAGCATTACAAAAATAATGTTCAGAAAGACATGTAGCATTATAATTTTCCTAGAACGCTTCTCACATATTGTTCCAACACTATGGCGACGACAGTGTTAATGTTCCTACAGCTGAAAATGTTGCAGCAAAGAACATTCTGAAATGTTACACAAAAACCTCTTAAAACACCCGGAGAACCGGACCGACTGCACGCTATAGGAACCAGAAGTTCTTCAGAACCAAAACATTCAGAAAAGATTCTGCGAGCTTATTACTGCTAGTTTGTTTTGCAGACATTCCACAACACTAAACGTAACTAGGAATGGAAAAAATTACTAGCTTTCCTACAACCAAAATTCCAAAAAAGTTGGGACAGTATGGAAAACACAAATAAAAACAGAGGAGTGATTTGTAAATGTACTTTGACTTGTTTTTAAACAGAACACGTATAAAGACGTATAAAGGTATTTGATGTTTTACCTAATCAACTGCATAGCTTTTTTTTTTTTTTTTGAAGATAAACGTTTATTTTGAAATTGATGCATGCACTTTCCCAAAAAGTTGGGACGGGGCACTTTATGACTAATAACAATGAGAGAAGTTGAAATAAGAAGGTGATGTGAAACAGGCGAGGCAATCGTCTAATAATAGTATATAAGGAACCTCCAAAAAAGGCCTAGTCCTTCAAGAGCAAGGATGGGTTCAGCTTAATAAGTGTTATGAAAAGAAAAGGTGATGTTACACAGGGGTAAACAGTCGACTGTCCCAACTTTTTTGGAGTGTGTTGCAGTCATCAGATTTAAAATGAGTGTACATTTTCATGTGTTAATAATGTCTTTTCAATATAGTACAGGGTGAATTGAATTTTCAAATGACTCTTTTTGTTTGTTTTTTTGTATTTTCCATACTGTCCCAACTTTTTTGGAATTGGGATTATACATTAATAAATAAAAATGGGCATTTCTGGCACGTTGCTGTGGTATAAGAGGAATAAAACAGTCGGGGGCGTGTTGTTATGGGAACGTCGGAGTGTTAACAGTAACTGCACTTCATCACACCACCTCGTCTCTCAGTATTTTACTATAAGAGCCCCGTCCAACAGTCAGGAACTGTTAATGATCTAATGATCCAATATCTTATCAAATATTAACACAGACTGTTTTCATTTTATTCAGGATCGCTGCCTACCGTACTGTCAGTCACCGGTGTGTGTGTTTTACTGGCTGGACTGATGAGCTTCTGTCTCTGCGTGTGTATCAGTAAGTCTTTAACTTCATCTTTTAGCAAAATCTTGATTGTGTTGATAATTATGACATGACTGAACGTGTTTTTGTTTCTTAGACAAGCAGAAGACTGAGAGGTTAGAAATTTATTGTGTTCAGCTGAACTGCGTATTATTAAATCCTGATTTTATCACATCTAAGCATCTAATAGCCGTGTATATCTGTGTGGATTATCTGTAAAATGAACACGACCCACCGTGATCAGGGTACATTTATCACTTTCTTACCAAGCTGGAAAAGTCCAAAAGCCATAAACGACAATTTAACTAAGCACACGTCCACTGAGTTTAAGTAGATTTAAAAGTATTGTTTTTTGTTTTTTTCAGGAGTCATGATGTCCGTGCTCAATATGAATAATGTGAGTAGCATTTCTGTCTTATGAATAATAAATTGTAACTCACTATCAGTTTCAGTTAATGCAATGTTAAGGACTGAAGAATAAGAAAGTCTAACAGACTTTTTCCTGATGTTTAGTCCGGCTCAGAAGCTGCTGAAACTTATTCTGTGATCAGCTCAGTACCCTTACCGTCCCTGCCTTTAGGTAAATTATACAGTACAAACTCACACACATAACATCACTTACTTAATAGTGCTTTACAATAAACACACAACACAAGCACTAAGAGGTAAAGAGTAGAAAGAAATTGGGTTAAAACTACCCCAAACATCCAGTGACTTACAGTGAATCCGGGAAGTATTCACAGCGCTTCACTTTCCCCACGTTTTGTTATGTTACAGCCTTATTCCAAAATGGATTCAATTCATTATTTTCCTCAAAATTCTACAAACAATACCCCATAATGACAACGTGAAAGAAGTTTGTTTGAAATCTTTGCAAATGTATTAAAAATAAAAAACAAAAAAAGCACATGTACATAAGTATTCACAGCCTTTGTCATGACATTCAAAATTGAGCTCAGGCGCATCCTGTTTCCACTGATCATCCTTGAGATGTTTCTACAACTCTACTGGAGTCCACCTGTGGTGAATTTAGTTGATTGGACATTATTTGGAAAGGCACACACCTGTCTATATAAGGTCCCACAGTTAACACTGCATGTCAGAGCACAAACCAAGCCACGAAGTCCAAGGAATTATCTGTAGACCTCCGAGACAGGATTGTATGGAGGCACAGATCTGGGGAAGGGTACAGAAACATTTCTGCAGCATTGAAGGTCTCAATGAGCACAGCGGCCTCCATCATCTATAAATGGAAGAAGTCTGGAACCAGCAGGACTCTTCCTAGAGCTGGCCGCCCGGCCAAACTGAGCGACCGGGGGAGAAGGGCCTTAGTCAGGGAGGTGACCAAAAACCTGATGGTCACTCTGACAGAGCTCCAGCGTGTCTCTGTGGAGAGAGGAGAACCTTCCAGAAGAACAACCATCTCTGCAGCACTCCATCAATCAGGCCTGAATGGTAGCGTGACCAGATGGAAGGCACTCCTCAGTAAAAGGCACATGACAGCCCGCTTGGAGTTTGCCAAAAGGCACCTGAAGGACTCTCAGACCAAAGATTGAACAAAGATTGAACTCGTTGGCCTGAATGGCCGCTCATCACCTGGCCAATACCATCCCTACAGTGAAGCATGGTGGTGGCAGCATCATGCTGTGGGGATGTTTTTCAGTGGCAGGAACTGGGAGACTAGTCAGGATCGAGGGAAAGAAGAATGCAGCATCCTTGATCAGAGACATCCTTGATGAAAACCTGCTCCAGAGCGCTCTGGACCTCAGACTGGGGCGAAGGTTCATCTTTCAACAGGACAACGACCCTAAGCACACAGCCAAGATAACAAAGGAGTGGCTACAGGACAACTCTGTGAATGTCCTTGAGTGGCCCAGCCAGAGCCCAGACTTCAACCCCATTGAACATCTCTGGAGAGATCTGAAAATGGCTGTGCACCGACGCTCCCCATCCAACCTGATGGAGCTTGAGAGGTCCTGCAAAGAAGAATGGGAGAAACTGCCCAAAAATAGGCGTGCCAAGCTTGTAGCATCGTTCTCAAAAAGACGTGAATCTGTAATTGGTGCCAAAGCTGCTTCAACAAAGTATTGAGCAAGGGCTGTGAATACTTATGTACATGTGCTTTTATGTTTTTTATTTTTAATAAATTTGCAAAGATTTCAAACAAACTTCTTTCATGTTGTCATTATGGAGTATTGTTTGTAGAATTTTGAGGAAAATAATGCATTTAATCCTTTTTTCAATAAGGTTGTAACATAACAAAATGTGGGAAAAGTGAAGCGCTGTGAATACTTTCTGGATGCACTGTACCCTGTGGATAATCTATAAGGAGATCTGAACCATGCAGGCTAATCAAACTTTGTAAACAAAGACCGAAGTGGAACTCAGACACCGGATATAATATTAAACAGCTTGCAGAAATGCTCAGGGAAAGTGTCAAACCCTCACTAAGAGTCGAGGTGAAGGAACTGTTTAAATCCACTGAACAAATGAAGGTGAAACACGTAACAGGAGCATTCAGTACTCAGGTATTATTAAACACAATCCATTCATTTTTCCAGCTGATGGATAATTGTTGTATTTAAGACAGTTTTATAGCATCAAAACATATTTAGGGGTTTTCTCCCTCTTCAAATAAAATAAATAAATAAATCTAGTCCAGTAAAGGTTGTAATTATAGAATATACTGATGAAGTGTAATCAATATGTGTAACTAACATTTAGAATTATAACTTAGAAGCATAATCTAATAATCAGTATTAGTTAATCCTCCTGTACCTTTCTGCACAGCAATACATTCACATTAGACATTCGCTGAAACTGCTTTTGTAAGTAAACGACCTTGAGGCCCGATACTGATTATCGAGTTAGGATAGGGCCTCGGGAAGTGAAGCAGATATCAGCTACAGTAGGATGGCAGACAGAAGCTCATTGAGACATTGAGAAGGGAGTTTTGGTCAGAGAAAAACAAAAAACAAAAGACTGAGTTTCTGAGTGAAACCTTTTTTATTATTATTTATTTAAAGGAAACCTTGTCCTCATAAAACCTTTTTAAGAAAAGCAACTAACTGCTCATGCTCCACACATCTAAGATATTATATAGACATGAATAATTCATTGTGGGGAAGGAGGTTGAAGGTTTGTTTCTAATGAGAAAAGCTAAAACCCCGTCTAAGATGAGCTCGCTGTTGCAGAGAGGTATAAAAGGGCATGTGCGTGTTTGCATAATTTGGACTTTCTGCAGATTGTCTCACTTTACTGTTTCAATAAAGTTTGATTATGTTTTGGCCTCTACAAACCCTTTTATCTGTGAAGTTATTTAACTTAGACTGGAAAGATTTTTTTCCACTACATAATGCAGCCAAAAGAAACTGTTTTATAATCTGAAAGTCATGTCACTATGAGACACTTTAAACTTTACACACGATGTGAATTTTCAGACACCAGTGGAGACATAAAAGTGGATTCTAAGAAAACAGTGGTGAGTAGCGTTTTGCTATCAGTTACTGGATAAACTGTTACACTGGTTTGTGGTCGGAGTTTCCATATTACAGACTTTGATGGCTTTCTTGGCTTCATTTCTACTGCACAGGCAGGCTTTGTCTGCAGCAGCAGAACTACACATGAAAGCATCGCTTTACTTGACAAGTCAACAATACATTTTTATTTAAAAGACACTTCTAATAACTGACATCTTATTTTGTTTTAACAGGTCGACATGTATCATGTGTATAGCTCCATCCCTGACACACATGTGACCACCAATGACGCAGTGTACAGCCTGCTGCAGATGCACTGATGTATATTACACCTTAATGAATGTAAATAGTTATTTACAGTATTATTCTTATACCTGTTATGCCTTAACATGTGCTTTAATTGAATAGCTTGCTTTTGGATTTGAAATGAATTGGACTTCTGCTGGCTTGTAACTGCGATGTCACTGAATGGAGCTCAAGGCTGAGTCCAGATTAATAAAGAGCTGATGGTTTTACAGGTGCTTCATGAATAAGTTTCACCAGCTGAAAGAGAAAAGCCACGAGTAGAGTCAGAAATAAACCTGAGCGCTATGCTAGCACTGACTGGCATGCTGCAAACAATTATTTGCACACACACACACACACACACACACACACACACATACACATATATAAAGTTCCACCCAAAGGAAACACTTCATTACTATTGTTTTTTTTTTAATTATTATTTTTACACTCCTACAGCAGTTTCTGAATCTTGCTTTTTCCCATCCACAGCCTTTCTTCAAAACTAGCCTAGTTTGGGGTGAAAATTGCGGCCTTATCTCTTAAAGTGATGTAAAGGGATGTAATAACTTAAAGGTGATGTTTATTCATGCATGATGTCACTTCTTCTATCTCTAGATTTATATAAAATATAAAACGTTTCATTAAAATGCGCGTTAAGCCGATCACGTGACCAGTGCGCGTTTCCTGGGGTGCAACGTTAATTGATGTCCCACCAACAACAACAAACCGTATGACGTTAAAAAGCGACGCGCTGGTTTGCAAATGAAGGCCTTTTAAATACCAGAACAAGATGATATTAACACAAATAATATTCGCAAAACATCAGAGGTTTAAACCGCACAAACTCTCCTAATGACGCCGCTGCTATCTAAACAAACATGTACAGCCTAGGACTTGACATAAATGAACCACAGAACTGTTCTGCAGTACCGGGATGTGTCCGCTAGAGGGCAGG
Organism: Ictalurus furcatus; assembly: GCF_023375685.1. NCBI lineage: Eukaryota > Metazoa > Chordata > Actinopteri > Siluriformes > Ictaluridae > Ictalurus > Ictalurus furcatus. Next base: position 20,147,821 of record NC_071275.1, read on the forward strand.
AGAGACTTCACTGAACGCCCAGGTGTCGATTTCATACCTAATGCGTGACCGTGCAAAAGTTTGCACACCCGTAGGGTGAAACAAAGCAGTAAAGACAAAAACATTGTAGTTTGAAGCAACAAGGCATTTAGTGTATGTTTCACAGATGTTCCTTAAATATCACAGATAAAATAAAATACATTACAGTGAAAGAGCATCCAAAAGCTGTTATAAAATAATTCATAAATAAAGACAAACAGTTGCCAGAGACTTTTTATATTGTAATAATAAAGACGCAAAGTTTTGAACTAGTTTTCTATAACCTGCACATCACAGGTTTATATTAAAGCACTCTTTGTAATACTTTATTGTTTCTATAGTAACTACTCATTCAGTGGGATGTTTTTTGTTTTAATTGTTGATATGGAAAAGTTTTATGTAAGGATGTGTTTATATATGATTTATGGAAGGAGTCTCCAGGGTCAGAGCTTTGTAACAGTAAAGCTGTAGCTATAAATGGATTTAAAAAAAGTCTCATTTTTAATAAGTTCCATTTTGTAAGAGGAATAAAACACTTGGGGACGCGCTGTTAGACGAAAAGATTAAAATGTGGGTTAGTAACTGTAAGTCGGCTTCATCTCACCAACCTGCTGTTGATTATTTTCCCAAAACAGCACAACACAGAGTGTTTATTCTTTACTTATGGTTAACGTATTGATGTAGTCACTACAGTTTTGCCTCTTTGTGAACTGCACATTGTATAAATGATTTTTATTAATTGATGTATTTGTGATTTTGCAGATTTGTTCATCTATAACATAATAAACATCTTGCTGAGTGTCAGCTTTCTGTACTGGTCTATAAAAAATACAAACGTTTCGTTCTCACAGGACTGTGAGCGTGTTGAGGTGATGGTGGTGGATATTTAAACCTCATGTGCTCAGGACAAAGTAAAACAACTGAGCTGAAATGACAGGTGTATTTTTATGGTAAGCCGTGGTTTTCCTGTGAGCTGGTGTGAGAAAGATCTCTGTCTCGTCTGTGGTCTCACTCTGTATGAGAAATGGTACGGTCTGTCCTCCTAATTTTCTCTTTCTCAAGGTTTGTTTTCATTTATGAAGCATTCGTACATATTTATATGTATATTTAATGTTATTAAATGTATTAAATTTTGCTACTCTTGAAACGAGTGTCTCGATGCTTTCACTTCATCCAGGAGCTGTGAAATGGCGCTGCTCGTCCTCCTGTTCTTCTTCCATCTGATTCTGGACATTAACTCTCAATGTGAGTCGTTATTGTGGTGCTGTGAGTTCAGTGATTTGTTCTAATAGATGTTTACAAATAATTCTAGAGATTTTGAGAGATACTTCTGCATGTTCAGTTTGATGTTCAGTGTGTGTATTAAGTGGACTGTGTGATTTGTGTGTGTGGTTGTAGATGTTCCTCAGCCCCGGCTGTCCGTGACTCCTGAAGTTCTCACAGAGAGAGGATCAGTGCAGATTCACTGTCATGTTCCAGACAATGTTAAAGTGCATCAGTGTTATTTCTACCCAGAGAGAGACAACAGAAATATAAAACTCTCTCCATCATGTCAGCTCTCAGTCACTGGTTCTGAACTGATCAGGTGGACAGGACGAAGTTCTCCTGGAACACTTCATATTACTTGTTACTATGCTTTGGATAACTCTGTTCGTAATCCTTCTCCTCACTCTCTCCCAGCTCCAGTCACAGTGCTGAGTAAGCTCTACATTACGTGTATCTTTATAATATATGTGCATTCTGTGTATTAATATCTGCATGAATCATAAAATTACATTCATGTTCCTTAATGCTATTTTTGGTGTAATTTATTGATTGATTGATTTTATTTATTCCTCTGCAGATCAGAAACCGAGACTAAGCGTCAGTCATGATGGTCAGTTTGATGTATTCAGATTTGTGTGTGAAATATCAGGGTCAGAGTCAGTAACTGCTGATTTTAGCTGTAATCTCTACACTGGAGAAAATCCTCAGCCTTATGTAAAGACAGGATCTCAGAAGGCAGTTTGTAGATTTACAGCAGAGAAAAATGATCTGTTTAATCGTCTGCAGTCAGTAAAGAGTCGTGAAGTGAGCTGTGATTATTCACTGATCTCTGACCCGACTGCTCGCTCTCTAATGAGTGATAAATACAACATGATGCGTAAGTTATAATAAACAAATTATGTATTCCATTACTTTATACCTTTGAATAATTTGAACTCATTTTCATTTCATCTTTTGTCAGATTTCTTTACAACATCAACAACAACAACAACGACTCAGGCATCCACTCCTGAAGAGAAACCCAGTGCAGGTTAGTGACTCAGTTTTAATTACATTACATTAGAATTTCGTGGTGTTCATTTTACTTTGGTCATTGTTTTACTGTAGGAACGCAAAAAAAATCAGTGTGTGTAGTTTATGTAAATATTTGTGTCAATCAGATTTGAGTCTGGTAACGACGCCACCATCCACAGCTACGGAGGAATCTACAGCAGGTCAGTTTACTCCTTCATCCACCACTGTTTAGTCCTTTTAAATAATAACACTTTATTTATTATGTCCTTTATTATATGTTGTGTATTTGTTTTAAGCTTCTCCAGTTTTTTCAACTCCTCTGATCACCACAAGACTCACAGCGACTCGTAAGTTTACTGTGTAGTAGGTCTTACTATGAAACTAGAAACACTTAAACACCAGACACACACCTTTAAAACAGTTCCTGCTGTAACAGTTAATGCATTCAACTTGTTATATACTGTAGTGTATATTGCTGGAGTGAACAACCAGTGCTCCTAACAGTGAGTCACTAACTCATATATAACAGTGATAGCACACTTAGCACCTAGAATTAAAATAAGCCCATTTATCATGTTTATTTCCTGCAGTACAGTAAATTAGTCTAAACGTTTATCTCAGATTTTGCCTTTTTTTGTTAGATTTGTCTTCTCCACCAACGCGGTCATCCACAACTGAAGAGAAAATTGATTGATATTATTATTATTATTATTATTATTAATTATTATTATTATTATTATTATTATTAATTATTTTAATTCTTTACATGTATTTGCTTTTCCTTTTGTTAGCGTTGTCTACTGTATCAACATCGCAAACCACACCTAAAGATAAATCTACAGGTGAGTCCATTTCTTCAGATACCACTGTTTATATCTTTCAGTTACGATATGATCTTTTTTATATTGAATAGATTGTAATTCTCTCTGTAGCTTCGACTGTGAACACCACAAGTGGCCCAAAAAGTAGTGAGTAACAATACAAATTTGTTATTTTAAATTATTAATCCCACCTAGAAAAATATCAGTGTGATATAACTCTGTTTGGATTATAAATAAAATCCTGTTCCTTCATGAGATTTATAGCTTATATTTCACCCCAATCCCCGCCAAACCCCCAACTTATATAGCGTACAGTTTATAAGACAAACTTCTATGCGGCAGTATAGTGAACTATAGTGTGCAGCTTAATTATCATCAGGGTATTTATGAGGTTTTTTTTTTTTACCAACAGCAGGATTCTCCTAAAAGTACATCATTCTGATATATCATTAATATCACATCTACGAACCGGCATTGTATTTATTATCATCATTTGTGAACTTAACATTTTGTTGATTGCTAACGGTTCTGAAATGTTCGTTCAAACCAAGATACCCTGTGTTGTTCTGTGATATTTGGAGGATTCAGGGATTTACCCAGCTAACAGAACACATACGAATGTTTAATAATGTATGCAACAAGATGAATTGTAACATTACAAAAAGAATGTTCAGGAAGATGTGTCGTAAAGTTTGAGCTTATAATTTTCCTTGGATGCTTCTCACATTATGGCAACGTTAGTGTTAATGTTCCTACAACTGCAAAAAAACAACTTCTTAAAACACCCAGAGGACCTGACTGACTGCACGCTACAGGAGCCAAAAGTTCTTAATATAAAACGTTCAGAAAGTTTCTGTTTTGCAGACATTCCACAACACTAACTGTAACTAAAAATGGAAAAAAGTACTAGCTGTCCGTCATTAATAAATAAATATTGTAATTGCTGGCACGTTGCTGTGGTCACTTCAGGTGACCACAGCAACCACACAGGTGGTGTGATGAAGTGCACAGTAACTGCACTTCATCACACCACCTCGTCTCTCAGTATTTTACTATAAGAGCCCCGTCCAACAGTCAGGAACTGTTAATGATCTAATGATCCAATATCTTATCAAATATTAACACAGACTGTTTTCATTTTATTCAGGATCGCTGCTTACCGTACTGTCAGTCACCAGTGTGTGTATTTTACTGGCTGGACTGATGAGCTTCTGTCTCTACGTGTGTATATCTGTGTGGATTATCTTCAGCAGATGTAAATTGAACACGACCCACCGTGATCAGGGTACATTTATCACTTTCTTACCAAGCTGGAAAAGTCCAAAAGCCATAAACAACAAAATAAATAAATAAATAAATAAATAGAAACTCTGAGCTCTGAAGAAGCTCCACCCACTTCACACAATCACATCACGTCATACATCACTGAAAAGCTGTTTTCTGCTGTAAATGTTAGCTCATGTGACATTATGACATAGATGCCAGTTTCCTTTAGAAATCTTATAAAGATATACAGTAACCTTATGTGTTATCATAAATGACTACCGTGTGAAATGTCTCCTGTTGTTGTGTCTCTGTTGATTGGCTCTGTGATGTTAGGTCTCAACAGATTTACAGGTGAACACCAATCAGCTTTATGAAGTATTAATAAATCATTTAAAAAAAAAATTACACTGAAAAGTCCAGCCACAATTTATTAAATCCACTTAATCATAATAAAAGAAATAAAACAGCACTGTATGTAATTAAACAACTACTGGTGTAAATTAATCTTTTTTAAAAAATGCTTTTTATTTCAAAGCACTGCAGTGTTTGTTTTTTTTTGTAAGTTTTTTTAAAGTTTTTTTTTTTTACTAGCAGTTAAAGCTGAATGTGTGTGTGAACTGTTCCCCCTGCAGACGGTGATGAGGTTTACACAGAGGTGATGTACACACTCTCCTCTCAGCAGTTCTCACAGGAAACACAGCTCCTTTCAGCTTCCTCTGAATGATGGACACTGAACAGCTTCTGTCTTCTGTCTCAGTTTAAAGTCTGAACTCAATAAACTCTTATTTGTTAAATAACACAAATGTTCCTAACAATTCATTTGATTCTCATGAATGCTTTTCACAGTCTGCCTTTATCATGAACCGTGTGTTTTCTAAAGGAAATCTGCAGGGTGAACTATTTCACTGTTGAATTTGAAACGCACAATAAATCATTTCATCAGAGATGCACTTTGAATCATCCGGGTATTGCTTCTTTATCTTTTATCTTCTTATACAGCCTATCTGTGTGGATTAATTTCATTGGTCTTGCTTTGTTGTTGTTTTATTGTTGTAGTTTGTTTTTTGTTGTAGCTTTTCTGTCTGCTGTTTTTTAAGTGGCCAGCATTCAGCACCGTAGGTTAAAGCAGGTCTCACAGTGGACTTATAAATCTTGCCTTTGATTTACACTGGCATTCGTTTGTCACAGAGCACTCCTGTTAAACTCCTCCATTTCAGCCTCCCTGCATTCACACGACTCGTGATATCGGCGTCAATAGAGACATCGCTAGATAGAATGCTACCGAGGTATTTAAAATTGGTGACTGAGTTAAGTGCAGAGTTTTGGAGCGAAATTGTGTCATGTTCGTTGCTGTTTGAAAAGTTGCAGTGCATATATTCAGTCTTCTGTCTGCTTATTCTAAGGCCAGCATTTTCCAGCACAGCTCTCCATTCTTCCAGGTGTTGTTGGAGCTCTCTTGGGTCTCCGCTGATAAGGACAATATCGTCTGTGTAGACAATGTCCCAGGGTATTGAATGTTGCACCTCCGCCGTTACGTAATTCATCACCAGGTTAAAAGTAGGGGGCTGAGTGCCGAACCTTGATGAACTCCTACTCTCACTTCAAAACAGTCGCTGATTCCTGCTGGGCAACGCACCTTACTGGTTACGCCTTTGTACATGTCAGCCACTATATTGATGAGACATTCGGGCACTTTTTGTGATCGTAGAGCTTGCCATATTAGTGGTCTCGGAACACGGTCGAAAGCTTTTTCTAAATCTATAAACACCATGTGTAGATCTTTCTTGTTGTCTCTGTGCTTTTCCATAAGGATTCGAATCGTATGTATAGCATCGATTGTTGATTTTTCTGCAACGAATCCGCATTGGTTTTCAGTGACCTTAGTTAGATGCAACAATCTTCTATTTATTACCCGTTCCCTGATTTTAAAAGTGTGTGATATCAGTTTTGGAGCCCTGTAGTTCCCACATAGTCTTAGGTCACCTTTGTTTTTGTAAAAAGGCACTAGGTAGCTTTTTCTCCATGCAGTTGGAATGCCGTCATCAGGAATTTTGATGAACAAGGTTGTCAGGAAGTAAACTCCCAGTTCTCCTAACCTCTTCCACAACTCTGACGGTATGTCATCAGGCCCAGTGGCCTTGTTATTGGCCATTTTATGTACTGCTAATTTAACCTCATCTAGTGTGATTATTGGCCAAGGACCTTCCGCAGGTGCTTGTTCTTGAGGTGGTTCACATGGGTATGTTTGGTTGAGTAGTTTTGAATAATACTCTTTCCATCTCTGCTTCATGTCATCGTTAGATGTTAATAGGTGTCCTTGAGCGTCTCTGATGTACTTGATGGTTTTTGTATCCTGGGTGTCTCGGTGTCTCCGTTTTGCGACTTTAAAGAGTTGCTTATCATTAGGTGCGGCTTCCAACTTAGCATATAGATCTTCCTTAGTAACGGCCCTTGCCTGTGCTACTGCGCGTCTCGCATCTTTTTTTGCGGTGCGATAAGAGATACGGTCCTCCTCACTGCCTGATTGTTGCCAGAGCTTGAAGTGAGCTTTTTTTTGTCTGTAGTTTTTGCTGAACTTCTGCTTTCCACCATGTAGGGTCTTTACCGTCTCTGTCTACACCTCTGGATACACCCAGATATTCTGTTGCCTTTTGGTTACAGTACTTATGAATTTCATCCCACATGGTGCTGGCTGAGTGTTTTGTGTGATCTTTCTTTAGGTAGTCGGTTAACTGTACACACATCTATGCCCTTCAACTTGATCTAGCTTATACCAGCGAATTTCCGCAACGTTTTCAATTCTTACTTTCACTGGTCTCGGTGTCAAGTCAGCGACAAGGAGGCGATGTTGAGAAGTCAAAGGTTCTCCAGGGATAACTTTGCAGTCCCTGAATGTCTTGAGGAGCCTTCGGTCTGCGAGGAGGTAATCCACCTGCGTACAGTTTCCACCACTCGTATAGGTAATTAAGTGTTCTTGTGGCTTCGAGAAAAAGGTGTTGACTATTGCAAGGTTGGAGGTTGATGCGAAGTTTAAAATGTCCTCTCCTTGTGCATTTTTGCTGCCGAAGCCTCTGCTTCCATGCACCGTCTGATATGTGGTAGTTTTTTGTCCGACATGGCCATTAAGGTCAGCTCCTATGTATTTTGACTCGGAGTTCAGAATAGACTGAAGCAGATCGTATGTGATTGTGCCCTGCGATGGATTGGCACCCTGTCCAGGGTATACCCCGGCTTGTGCCCAATGCTTCCTGGGATAGGCTCCAGGTTCCCTGTGACCCTGAAAAGGATAAGCGGTATAGAAGATGGATGGATGGAGATCGTATAGGTCATCCCAAAATAGCTGCTTTTCGGCTTGTGGCAAACCAGTCTGTGGCGCATAGGGTGTTATGACATTCATACATGGCTGGTCGTCTAAAGCAAATTTGACCATGAGAATTTGATCGCTTATTCTTTAAATTATTACTAAGGTTTCAATACATTTCCAAAAAAGTCCAATCCAAAAATATAATAAATTTTTCCCACATAAAAACTAAAATGAGATGCTGTGAGGGTTTTAAGCCGTGGTGATGCTGACCAAAATAAAGTGAACTGGTACTGAAGAAGAATAGATGCAGAATAAATGCAGCATGTTGGCTCCCCTAGTGGATACAATAAGTACTGATATTAAACATCTTTATAAAGGGAGACTGGAGGTGGGGCCGGTGAAATACTGAAAGTCAGTCAGACAGAATCACAATACACAATAAACAGCATGTCAAACAAAATTGTTATAATTTAGAGTAATTACAGTGTCGTGTACAGACCTAAACAAGCATGTTTGTTTAGTTATGTGTAACCTGCTCAGAAGTGAATCTGTGAACTTGAGCAGGGTGGAGAGCTGAGCGTTCTGTTAAACACTAGACTACGTGGTTTTCCTGTGGCTTAAATGACCTGCTTCCTGATTTTATTACTCTTGAAACGAATGTCTCGATGCTTTCACTTCATCCAGGAGCTGTGAAATGGCGCTGCTCGTCCTCCTGTTCTTCTTCCATCTGATTCTGGACATTAACTCTCAATGTGAGTCGTTATTGTGGTGCTGTGAGTTCAGTGATTTGTTCTAATAGATGTTTACAAATAATTCTAGAGATTTTGAGAGATACTTCTGCATGTTCAGTTTTATGTTCAGTGTGTGTATTAAGTGGACTGTGTGTGTGTGTGTGTGGTTGTAGATGTTCCTCAGCCCCAGCTGTCCGTGACTCCTGAAGTTCTCACAGAGAGAGGATCAGTGCAGATTCACTGTCATGTTCCAGACAATGTTAAAGTGTCTCTGTGTTATTTCTACCCAGAGAGAGACAACAGAAATCTAAAACTCTCTCCATCATGTCAGCTCTCAGTCACTGGTTCTGAACTGATCAGGTGGACAGGACGAAGTTCTCCGGGAACACTTCATATTACTTGTTACTACGCTGTGGATAACTCTGTTCGTACTGCTTCTCCTCGCTCTCTCCCAGCTCCAGTCACAGTGCGGTGTAAGCTCTACATTACATTTGATGTCTATTACTGTCTGCTTTAATCATGTTTCTAATTCACACTTGAATTTATTACCACAACATGAACGTCTGTAACAGTTAATACCTCTTTTCTATACATCCATTATAGTGCTATATATTTATTTATATCTTTTATTTATTCCTCTGCAGATCAGAAACCGAGACTAAGCGTCAGTCATGATGATCAGTTTGATGAATTCAGATTTGTGTGTGAAATATCAGGGTCACAGTCAGTAACTGCTGATTTTAGCTGTAATCTCTACACTGGAGAAAATCCTCAGCTTTTCCTAATCCAAAGATCTCAAAAGGGAAACTCTGTGAAGGTTTGTATTTTTACAGCACAGAGAGACGCTGTGTTTAATCGTCTGCAGTCAGTAAAGAGTCGTGAAGTGAGCTGTGATTATTCACTGATCTCTGACCCGACTGCTCGCTCTCTAATGAGTGATAAATACAACATGATTCGTAAGTTATAATAAATCAAATTACTTATATTTGTTTTTAAATACTTTTCTACCTGTGAATTGTGTTTGAATTTATTTACGTGTTTTTCATCAGGTTTCTTTCCTACACCAACACAGCCGTCCATCACTACTGAGAAATCCACTGCATGTGAGTTCATTTTATTTTATTTACTGCTGTTTAGTTCTGTTACACTTTTTTTTTTATAACTGAAGTTTAATGTGCATTATGTTACACATGTAAGATGTGTTTATTTTATATTACATATTCCTTTTTTTTCACAATATATTTTATGTGTGTAGTTTATTTAGTGACTAAAGAGGAATCAATTTTTGGTTAATTTATTTCTTTAAGTATCACAGTTTAATTCCCAAAACTCAAATACATCTAGAGATTAAAATAGACACGTTACAGTTTAATGTGTTACTTCTTTAGATTTAAAACAAACATGAATGTGTGATCCTGTTCTGGATATGATATGTAGGAAAACAAATATGAATACAAATGTACTCTGAGCTTTCTAAAATCCTACCTGTGCGTTTACACACATGGAAAGAGTTTCAACAGGAATCAGTTTCAACACTTCATTCAGGAATCAGTGACTGACATTGTCCTGGACTGTGTGTGTGTGTGTGTGTGTGTGTGTGTGTGTGTGTGTGTGTGTGTGTGTGTGTGGTTGTAGATGTTCCTCAGCCCCGGCTGTCCGTGACTCCTGAAGTTCTCACAGAGAGAGGATCAGTGCAGATTCACTGTCATGTTCCAGACAATGTTAAAGTGCGTCAGTGTTATTTCTACCCAGAGAGAGACAACACAAATCTAAAACTCTCTCCATCATGTCAGCTCTCAGTCACTGGTTCTGAACTGATCAGGTGGACAGGACGAAGTTCTCCGGGAACACTTCATATTACTTGTTACTATGCTTTGGATAACTCTGTTCGTAATCCTTCTCCTCACTCTCTCCCAGCTCCAGTCACAGTGCTGAGTAAGCTCTACATTACGTGTATCTTTATAATATATGTGCATTCTGTGTATTAATATCTGCATGAATCATAAAATTACATTCATGTTCCTTAATGCTATTTTTGGTGTAATTTATTAATTGATTGATTTTATTTATTCCTCTGCAGATCAGAAACCGAGACTAAGCGTCAGTCATGATGGTCAGCTTGATGAATTCAGATTTTTATGTGAAATATCAGGGTCAGAGTCAGTAACTGCTGATTTTAGCTGTAATCTCTACACTGGAGAAAATCCTCAGCCTTATGTAAAGACAGGATCTCAGAAGGCAGTTTGTAGATTTACAGCAGAGAAAAATGATCTGTTTAATCGTCTGCAGTCAGTAAAGAGTCGTGAAGTGAGCTGTGATTATTCACTGATCTCTGACCCGACTGCTCGCTCTCTAATGAGTGATAAACACAACATGATACGTAAGTTATAATAAACAAATTATGTATAGTTCCATTACTTTACACCTTATTTTCATTTCATCTTTTGTCAGATTTTTTTACTTCCATGACAACATCAACAACAACAACAATGACTCAGGCATCCACTCCTGAAGAGAAACCCAGTGCAGGTTAGTGACTCAGTTTTAATTACATTACATTAGAATTTTGTGGTGTTCATTTTACTTTGGTCATTGTTTTACTGTAGGAACACAAAAAAATCAGTGTGTGTAGTTTATGTAAATATTTGTGTCAATCAGATTTGAGTCTGGTAACGACGCCACCATCCACAGCTACGGAGGAATCTACAGCAGGTCAGTTTACTCCTTCATCCACCACTGTTTAGTCCTTTTAAATAATAACACTTTATTTATTATGTCCTTTATTATATGTTGTGTATTTGTTTTAAGCTTCTCCAGTTTTTTCAACTCCTCCGATCACCACAAGACACACAGCGACTCGTAAGTTTACTGTGTAGTAGGTCTTACTATGAAACTAGAAACACTTAAACACCAGACACACACCTTTAAAACAGTTCCTGCTGTAACAGTTAATGCATTCAACTTGTTATATACTGTAGTGTATATTGCTGGAGTGAACAACCAGTGCTCCTAACAGTGAGTCACTAACTCATATATAACAGTGATAGCACACTTAGCACCTAGAATTTAAATAAGCCCATTTATCATGTTTATTTCCTGCAGTACAGTAAATTAGTCTAAACGTTGATCTCAGATTTTGCCTTTTTTTGTTAGATTTGTCTTCTCCACCAACACGGTCATCCACAACTGAAGAGAAAACTGATTCCGGTTAGTTTTTAATAAAAAAACATTTTATAATCGGCATTTAATGTACATTATCTATCGATTTTGAATTGTATTATTAGATTTACAGTTTATTTAATATATTTATTGTACAACAATAATTTTCTTATTTATTATTATTAATTATTTAAATTCTTTACATGTATTTGCTTTTCCTTTTGTTAGCGTTGTCTACTGTATCAACATCGCAAACCACACCTAAAGATAAATCTACAGGTGAGTCCATTTCTTCAGATACCACTGTTTATATCTTTCAGTTACGATATGATCTTTTTTATATTGAATAGATTGTAATTCTCTCTGTAGCTTCGACTGTGAACACCACAAGTGGCCCAAAAAGTAGTGAGTAACAATACAAATTTGTTATTTTAAATTATTAATACCACCTAGAAAAATATCAGTGTGATATAACTCTGTTTGGATTATAAATAACCTCCTGTTCCTTCAGCAGATTTATAGCTTATATTTCACCCCAATTCCCCCCCCTTCCCCCAACTTATATAGCGTACAGTTTATAAGACAAACTTCTATGCTGCAGTATAGTGAACTAAAGTGTGCAGCTTAATTATCAACAGGGTATTTATGAGGTTTTCTCATACTGTTTATATTTGTAAAACCTCCATGTGCTTTTGTGAAGGTGAAAGGTTCAACATGACCCATCAGACTGATGTTCTTAAAAGTATGTCATTTGTCCTTATATCACATACCTGAATTTATTTATTCTGATCATTTGTAAATATAACAGTTTTGGATTTGGTGACCAATGACTGTTTGTGTTAAACTAAAATTACCATCGTGCTCACGTGATGATTTGGGGATTCTCCCAGCTGACAGAAAACATCATATTTAATCATGTATCCAACAATTTCTACGAAGGTTAAGCTGTAACGATGCAAAAATATTGTTCCTGCAATGATTAAAATAAACAAATAAATAAAAATGTCATACTATAGAGTTTGGCCTTCCAATTGTCCCAAAACTCTTCACACATGTTGGGCCTCATTTATTGTTCATTTTTAGTATATAAGTAAATGTTTTCGTGGCCAAATTAGATTGACAAACGTTCCAGTAACTCTAATATTCTTTGTTCTCATGTGAGTCGGTTAATAAGCAGTAAATTATTGAGCATGTTTATGGCACAGGATTTCCTGTACATTTAAGCCACGCCCACAAAACTCCATAAAAGCTGACAGAGAGCTGAACACTAAAGAAAGAGCAGTGTGCTAGAACATAAATAAGAACAGGAATGAACTGGTTTCACCAGCAAAATGCCGTGCTTTAATAAATAAACGTTAGCATTGGTGAGTTGAATAAAACACTCAAAATAATCAACTTCATCACACCACACCGTCGTCAATTATTTTCCTATAACAGCGTGATAGTGTTTTATTCTTTACTTCATGCTCTAACTATATAAACTGTCATTTTCCACTATTTTATCAAATATTATCCAGGACCAGTGTTTGTCCTTCTGCTGTCAGTCACCAGCGTGTGTGTTTTCCTGGCTGGACTGATGAGCGTCTGTCTCTGCAGGTTCATCAGTAAGTCCTTTTCCTAATCTTCTGCTTTCACCGTTTCGAAACGTACTGTGTAAAACCGATCGTGTAGACGATTATGAAACGACAGAAGGTGTTTAGTCTTTTTTCTTTTTCAGGGAAGCAGACGGCTGAGAGGTTAGAAATTTATTTTGGTTTAATAGTGTATGCATACGTCCTGGTTTTATGTGATTGAAACACCTAATATCCGTGTATATCTGTGTGTTTCTGTGGATTTATTTATTTTTTTGCAACAGACGTAAGATGGACATGGCCTGTGGTGATCAGGGTATGTTTATCAATTTCTTTCCTAGCTAGAAAAGTCCAAATTACTAACAAACACGGAAACTAAGCGCACATCCACTGAGCCTACTGTCAATAAATATAAAATATTGGGGGGGGGGGTTTCCCCAGGAGTCATGATGTCCATGCTCAATATGAACACAGTAAGTAGCATTTCTGTCATACAATTTATAACAATCAGTGACTGCGTTTACATGGAGAACAATAATCCACTCTTAATCTAATTAAGACCATTTATTAATCTAATTAAGACCAATTTGATTAAGAAACTACCATGTAAACAGCAACCTTAATCTAATTATGGTCATAATGTAATTAAGCTCTAATCGAATTAAGACAGGTGGAGTACTCCTGTTTTAATCGTATTATGGACGTGTATTACAGACATGTAAACACCTTAATCACATTATGAACGTCGTGTGAGTGTTTTCACCGCATTTTGCGACAGGACACGATCACACACGGCAGTTTTACGTTTTACGGCGAACAAGAGAGTTCGGCTGTGTCCCAAACTGCATACTTGCCTACTATAGTCCTGTAGTGGGGAAAAATACATGCATCTCGGCTACTATATAGTAGGTAAGTACGCGGTTTGGGACACACCCACGGCTTCAAGCAGTCGTCTATTAGCACGTACAGCATGACAAATAATTAACCGCACTTGAAGCGTTCGTAAAAATTTAAATAAAAACACCCAAAACTGTATACGGTCCCATAACGAAGACCAACTGTATGTAGATACGTGAGATTCTGGAGGGACGTCGGACGGCGTGGCGCGGTGACGTAATGACGCGGGCTGTTAATCTAATTATGATCTATAACATGTAAAACGGGAACATGACAGGAGTATTCTAAAAGCGACTCATGTAAACACCTTAATCACATTATTACCTTAATCAGAGTAAGGTCAGTAATTAGATTATTGCTGTCCATGTAAACGTAGTCACTTATGGCTATCAGTTACAGTTAATGCTTGGGTACGAATTGAAATTATTTTCTTTACTCTGTTTAGTCCGGCTCAGAAACTGCTGGAACTTATTCTGTGATCACCTCAGTACCCTTACCGTCCCTGCCTTTAGGTAAATTATACAGTACAAACTCACACACATGACATAACTTAATGGTGCTTTGAAATAGATCGAGGACACATGCACACAAAAACTTTTTTAAAAAAGGATGTACACCCAAAACATGCAATACCTGTGGTCAGAATGAGCTAAACCACACAAATCTGTAACCTTACCAATGTTTCAAACTCCTAAGAAGCTGTGTTACGCAAAGAGAAGAATTTCGCCTTACTGTGGGTGGCTTGCACCAATAAGGATTAAGCTTAAATCTAGATTAAATCAAGGTTTATCTAATAATTCTGTTGCGCCAAACTTTAAACCTTGTTTAAAATAAGCAGGCTTACATTTAAACCATCTCGTTAATCCTGGATTTAATTTCACAATAAAGCTGGATTAACTATAATCTTATTGCTCCATCACTTTAAACTCAGATTTTAAATTTTTTTTATTCGCATTTTTTTTTCCATTTTTTCGAATGAGCGGTTGATAATGGCAGTTTTTTTTTTTTTCCATTCAAAGTTTAAAGTTCACGAGCCCTTTGTAGTCACTCCAGTGGAAGTGAAAGTTACATTGTTGCTGTTTAGTTACACTGGAGAATTCATATATTTCCACGTTTATGAAATCCGCATGCACCGCCGCGGTGTTGTCGATGGCGAATCCATCGTGGTGGAGAAAATGAATCGTACATGGAGGTTTTAATCGCAGGTTAGAATTCTAATCCCAGATTTGATAATCTGTGTTTAAAATGAAGTGGTGCAACACAACTCGATTTAAAATAAAGCCCAGATCAGCAAATCCTAGATTAGCTCTAAACTGTGCTTAATTTAATCCTTATTGGTGCAATCCACCCTGTGTGTGACAAATGAAGGTTTTCTTCTTCTAAAAGGAAGTTACTCTGCATCGAGTGTCTGGTGCTGTTTACACATTACTCAACGTTATTACGCTGGTGTCTGTTACTTGGCTTGGCTTAAACACACAGCTGTGTGTCATCAGCATACAGTACGAGTGGAGGTTGATACCATGTTTATGAATTATTGTACCCAGTGGCAGCGTATGTAATGAAATGATGAGCATGATCAGAACAGAGCCTTGTGGAACACCAAACTTTACTTTTGTATAGATAAAGAACTCACGGGTGACATTTACAGACTGATAAATGACAATCAGATACGATCAGATCCGAGGCAGGAAAGAGCTCTGACTAAATTCTAGTCTATCCCAATGTAATATTGTGATTACTGTAAAATCTACTTCCGACTCATATGCTAGTTCGGTACACGTACAAAAATAGTATGAAGATGTTCGCCAGATGTGATTAAAGATCGGCAAAACGTGCATAAAAAACGTATTGATGTGGGTAATTTGGTTAAATCGATAAGAAGACATGCACATAAACTATAACGGAAACACATTTACTGAAGAAATTCCTCAATCTGCATCAAAAAAGTCATGTGACTTTACCTCAACAAGTCATGTGATTGGATTATTTCCAATCAGAATTATTTCCAATCAGAATGCCATAAGAATGGCAGACAGTGAGATGCGCCAGTATCCCCGGAAATGCCGGGGAATTATGTAACATAATGTTTTATGTTAAATATGTAGCTTGGATGGAAACATAGCTAGCGTCTCACTCTCTATTATTAAACTGTCTGTTGAAGTTCTTTCTGATTGATAATCGAATAGGATTGAATCATAAGCTTAATGTTTGAACAATTTCCTACAAAAAAAATAGTCCAGAAAAGGGGATAGTGAAGCCACAAAAACCTGAAAAATAAATAACATTGAGAATCACTGTTTTATAATCTGAATGTCATGCTACTGTGTGACGACTTTAACTCTTCCAATCATGTGAATTTCCAGACACTAGCGGAGACGTAAAAGAAGATGCTAAGAAAACAGGGGTGAGTAATGGTTTTTGATAAACTGTTATACTGCTTTGTGGTCACGTTCGAATTTCAGTATTTCATTGCCTTCTCAGCAGCTGTTATTATGAAACACTGTGGTCTGATAGGTATCACGACATCGCTGCAAGTCTAAAGAGATCTTTTCAGTAAATAACACTGCTGATGGCTTACATGACACTGTTTTGTTCCGACGCTTTAGGACGATGTGTATCACATGTATTGTACCATCGCTGACACTCAAGTGGTCACCCAAGACAAAGACACGGTGTACAGCCTGATACAGAAGCACTGATGGATGCTAACCTTACAGAGTGTAAATTTTGTATTATTTGTATGGTTTTTATGCAGTACATGCCTTAATTTAATACGCTGCTTTGGCATCTTTAAATAAATTGATTTCAAGCTGCTGTTTGATCATGAAGGCAGTGTCACAACTGGGTCAAGACTTAACCATTCAGATAAAACGTGTATTTTTAAAAGCGAACACAGAGATCTTAAAGGAGACGATGGTTTTGCAAGAGAACGGCTGTTGCAGGAAGTTGAGAAAGCCACGAGCAAGCACACAGGCACGCAGGCCTACTCGCTCTCAGAGACGTAACAGCTAATGCGGTCGTGCTATAATTAGGAGCAGCAGAGAACACAAAGACAAGACGATCACAGAGGATTCAGGTGATTTGGCCCTTTTTGACACTTTAACCCTTGTACTTCATTTCATACTTCCATTCCTCTTTGTTTTTTAGTTTTCTACGTAATATTAGCGTAAGCATTTTTTTTCTTGTACACTTAATAAGTCTGTGACCACCAACACAAAAAAAATATAGCGCAGCTTTTCGGCTCTGGAGGGAACGCAGGAACAACATAAATAGGGGTTAGATAACGAGATTCAGGTGTTCCACATCAGCTCGTTCCCAAATCCCTCCTCCCAGTGCAAAACCTGCAGCTTAGAGTCCTCCTACAGGTGACGTAATGAACTGTATCAAACTGAAGATTGATATTTATAGCTATGTGTACTTTTTTACCGTTTGCAGTTGGATGAAAATGTTTAGAGCAATGCTTTAAACATGCTCAAAGCTTTTTCACATGCAACAGTCTCGTGACTTGGAATGGTGAGGGGAAAAACCCAAAAACATCCAGTGAGCGGCGGTTCTGCGGCTTCTTCAACTGCGCAATCCATACTGAGCAGGTCATTTGTCTGGACCATGTATATGTCATTTATGTCGCTCGATTAGGAGGACAATTATTGGAGGAAGTCTGAACAATATACCGGCCCCTTCTCTACCCCATCTATTAATGTGAACTGACCAGAACTAAGCAGACCTGGGTTCGGCTTGAACGTGTTCGTCACCTTGTAAGAGCTGTTAGAGTAGCTTTAGAAAGCTTTTTCTTTTTCCATGTTTCAATATCCATCATTTTGTTTGACGGACATAACAGTGACACCGAGGTGTTTAAAAGGAATTTTAACAACACTACCGTATCGAATGGTCTATAGTTAATAATTGTGAAGCTCAAACAGTGACCTATATGATAAAAGGCCCAATAGTTTAGATCGATTACGATTCCAAGCACATAATGATTTAAGTTGACTGTTTTTTCAGCTGGTCCTGAGTCATGCTCATGGAACATTCCTGTGTTTAGAGTATTATGAACCGGAGCGCATGAAACCTCATCGAAGTCTATATTTAGAGTTGTTATTTAAAAATACGGAAATGTATTTACATGAAATGTTTCATGCTTCTGCTTTCGTTTGGCCCGTTCTCACTGGCATATACACCCTGACCTGTATGTACATATCCCTGTCAGTGGTCACATTCCCGTGAGAAACTGGCTAACAGGATTCTGTGACACATCATTTCAGTGACATCAACGTGACACGTCTCCTATACAGCTCACTTTCATTTCTCCTTAATATTTCTGTTCCGAAAACTTCTAAACCCTGGGATTATAGACGTCTAATGGCATAAAATGACTGTAGCTCTCAAAAATGTGAAGGTTTAAAGAGATACACTGGAGATGGATCCAGGTACAACAATGAAAAATGTGCGCTAGTGCAAGCGTAAGCAAGAACGATGACTTTACAGTAGCAAAGGGACATTTTCTGTATGAATTGTGACAACAGAGGCCTAACATCCTGTTTTATTTATTTATATTATATATCTATATCTATAATTATCCATATGTATATTAATAAATGTATTTATATATTAATTTGGTCGTTCATTCATTCATTTTTCATTGATTTAACATTTTTAAAACACATTTTGCCTTGACACACCCCTCTGCACACATTTTTCTATCATTTCGTCGTTCCAAAAATAAAGGAAAAAGGAAAAATCCTCAAATTAAGACCAAAAAAACAAGACCGCTGATGGAAAATATGCTTTTATTTACAACAAATGGCTTTCGTTCTTTTTGAGGTATAGTTATAATCATTTAAAAGACATTTTCTTTTCTTTGTTTTGTATTTTTTTTTTTTGTTAAGCAGGCATTCTTGTGCAATTCAGAATTGTTAAAAATCAGCGTTTTTCTGTAGAATATTCCGTACGTTTTCTCACTTCATGCATGTTAATTTCCTTTAATGAAATGATAAGGTGTAAATAAAAATGACAGGCAGACGAATGGGAATATAATTAACAAGGAATCTATTTTTTTTTTCAGTTGCCCGTAAACAATGGTGTCTTGAATTCTGGATGAAATTACAAAAAAAGCAGTGATTTTCTTATAAGCTCGCTCGTCTCGCGCGTTACGCGGGACTCATGGCTCAGATTAAGAACAAAGCTCTGTGTCCCAAATGCTTAAATTCACACCTATATTTTTTTTTTATATATCTCAAACCAAAGGGTGCAGAGAATTCTTTCTGACAAGACGTCTTCGTTTTAAGATCTCATCGTTTTATTTTCGAGCGTTCATACAGCGTTATTCGGCTGTGGAGCTGTGTCTGTTACTGCTAGCATACGTTAGAGTTAACGTTCAGAAGCAGTTTACATCAAATCGGTTACTAATATAACATTCAGATAACTATATCGTGTAATAAAGCAGAAGGTTAGTCATGTTTAGTGTCCCTGTGCCACACTTTAGCTGAGAAGTAGAGTGAAATGCTTTTAGCTGCTAATTAGCCGCTAATTTGCCAGCAGGCTGCTAGCTAGCTAGCTACAAAATGGCTGCCAAAGCACAACTTTTTTCTCTCTACTTTGTTAAGCAACGTCTATACACACCATACCAACTGGAGATTTCTCAATAACTCATTAGAATGAATTCTGAGAAAGACCCTTCTGGCGTTTGGGCCACTCTCTTTATGTTTGGACATTCTTAAAGGTCATATAAAGGTCACCGAGCCTCTAAAGTGTCAGCAGGTTTAAGTTTTGAGGTCATAAGGATGAGTTTGATTCTGTCAGCAAGCTGCATTTGAACTGGTATTTTTGTTTTCACACCCCACTTAGCAGTAGCCATTAGCGAGGACGATCCTCCAATGGCTGGAAGGTCGAAGGTCACGTCAAAGGTCACCTGGAAATGAGGACAATCAGGAGGGGGCTCAAAGCGGCAGCTAGCGTAGGAGAAAGGGTTGTGGCTGAGCCGCACTCCATGGCGTTTTCCTGCGCACACACACAGACACACACAGCATTTACTCAGGGCTGAAATATGAGGGCCAAAATGTCCTCTTAATGAAAGAAACACATGACAATTTTGTGAGGACATTTGGCCGATTAAGATAAGGGTCATTTTTAGCTGCAGTAACAGAGAATATAGGGGGAGAGAAAGTACACAAAGATACAAGACTGCACACACACGCACACACACCACACACATACGTGCACAGAGTGTACCTCAGGATGGAAGGGGTGACAGGAGTCAGGACGTTTGCGGTCCTTCTGAAACTTCATTGTCTCACACTTAAGAGACTCGTTGTGTGTTCAGAGGTTAAAGCATATAAACTCACACACACTCAAAACTGTGTAAAATGTTATTGTGTAGTGTGTGTGTGTGTGTGTGTGTGTGTGTGTGTACTGTAAAAATGTACTAAGCAATAGTTTGCCAAATGTAAACATATCTGAGATTA
Organism: Ictalurus furcatus; assembly: GCF_023375685.1. NCBI lineage: Eukaryota > Metazoa > Chordata > Actinopteri > Siluriformes > Ictaluridae > Ictalurus > Ictalurus furcatus. The sequence goes on from NC_071275.1 coordinate 20,168,329, forward strand.
CAATATGCTTGTGCCAATATTTTTGGTCAATTTTGATCAAATTTTTTATGATTCATTTTTGAAGAAACATGTCAAAATTTAACAGAGTTCGAATATCTAGCTAGTCAGACCCCGTTAGCACAAGCTAGCTAGACAGCTAAGAACAGCCACCAAATTGGCACGTAGTTTTCAACAAACTTCAAAAACTTCAAAACACCAAGACACTCCTCTATCTGATATAATTTCATTCATAACTAGATCAGAGAGCTAATTCTTGTCTTTTCAGTTCAAGGGAAACAAGTTCTAACGTAACGACTTAATACCAGCCAGATACCAGTGAGCTAATTTAGCTATTTAGCTACCACTCTTTTTTAGCCAACAGGGAAGTTTTATTAGTAGACTCTGATAACCAGACATAAGGAATTACATGTTTTTAGTAGTAGCTAGTCATTGAATTCTATCTATCGGTTCAGTTGTTTATTTCTGTCCTCCATTTTAGGTTTTTCATGCTGTACAGCATTTGTTGGTTTATCTTTTTTATCTTTACAGGTTAAACCTAGGGCTCAAACCAAGAGTGGATGTTCAGAGCTATTAAGCGTTTAAACAATCAAGCTAACATGGCACACCTGGGAAACAAGAAACACCTGTCACACGTTCCAGTATTTTTGATCACGTGAAAAATGGGTGATTTCAAACAAAAGGCACCATGTTTTAAAAAGTTGTTTAACAAGTCTAGATGTAAATATGAGGAAATGAAAGCTGAAATTCTGATCTATTGTCTCATAGTCATCTTTTGATCTCAAACCCAAATGTCTTCAGTGTACAGCAAAAACAAAAACACTGGTTTTGCTGTTCCAATACTTTTGGAGCAGACTGTATGTCACTGAGGTAGTATTTTGGCTGACCAACTTATTATTAGTTCAGGCAGTTTGACTTTATTATTCAACAACAAAAGCAGCTTTATTCACTAAGGGAATAGAATAGCTTTTTTATTGTGAAGACGACTCTTTTTTTCACTGTGTGTGTGTGTGTGTGTGTGTGTGTGTGTTTGGGTAAACTTTGAAAGCTGTACCAGGAAATGCAAATGACTGTATCTCTGTATTTATAATTTGTGAAGGATATAAATGATCTCGATTGGCTCCATGGTAACTGGAGGGGCGGAGCTACAGTCACACTTGTTTTCCACAACCACCATGAAGAGGTTACTGCTGGGGATCTGCTGAATGACAAACGTCCTGCGAGAGAGACAGAGAGAGACAGAGAGAGAGAGAGAGAGAGAGAGACAAAATGATCATTTTTGCCAGTGTATACATGCTGCAGTGTCTAAACTGCTGTTTCATTCAACTTTAATTAATCAGGTTATTGCAAGTCAAGTTTCGTCAATCTGTCAGTCTGTAACTGTGTAAACACAGCGATCTGTCTCAGGGTACAAGAAAACATGCTTAAATTAAAGGCGTGGTCTATTCCAGGGATACGAGGGACACATCCTCGCCACTTTCTGAGATAACTGGTTTCATCCTAACAAAATCTGTCCTCGCACCCGTCCTCTTGATTTATGTCCTTGCTCCCGTCCTCTTGATTTATGTCCTTGCTCCTGTCCTCTTTATTTATGTCCTCGCACCCGTCCTCTTTATTTATATCCTCGCGCCCGTCCTCTTTATTTAAGTCCTCGCGCCCGTCCTCTTTATTTATATCCTCGCGTCCGTCCTCTTTATTTATGTCCTCGCGTCCGTCCTCTTTATTTATGTCCTCGCGCCCGTCCTCTTTATTTATGTCCTCGCGCCCGTCCTCTTTATTTATATCCTCGCACCTGTCCTCTTTATTTACGTCCTCGCGTCCGTCCTCTTTATTTACGTCCTCGCGCCCGTCCTCTTTATTTATATCCTCGCACCTGTCCTCTTTATTTACGTCCTCGCGTCCGTCCTCTTTATTTACGTCCTCGCGTCCGTCCTCTTTATTTATATCCTCGCACCGTCCTCTTTATTTATGTCCTCGCACCGTCCTCTTTATTTATGTCCTCATGCCCGTCCTCTTTATTTAAGTCCTCGCACCCATCCTCTTTACTTATGTCCTCGCGCCCGTCCTCTTTATTTACGTCCTCGCGTCTGTCCTCTTTATTTACATCCTCGCACCCGTCCTCTTTATTTATATCCTCGCACTTGTCCTCTTTATTTACGTCCTCGCGTGCATCCTCTTTATTTAAGTCCTTGCACCGTCCTCTTTATTTAAGTCCTCGCACCGTCCTCTTTATTTATGTCCTCGCGCCCATCCTCTTTATTTATATCCTCACACCCGTCCTCTTTATTTATGTCCTCGCGTCCATCCTCTTTATTTAAGTCCTCGCGCCCGTCCTCTTTATTTACGTCCTCGCGCCCGTCCTCTTTATTTATATCCTCGCGCCCGTCCTCTTTATTTACGTCCTCGCGTCCATCCACTTTATTTAAGTCCTCGCACCCGTCCTCTCTATTTACGTCCTCACATCCATCCACTTTATTTAAGTCCTCGCACACGTCCTCTTTATTTACGTCCTCGCGTCCATCCCCTTTATTTAAGTCCTCACACCGTCCTCTTTATTTAAGCCCTCGCGCCCGTCCTCTTTATTTATGTCCTCGCGCCCGTCCTCTTTATTTATATCCTCGCACTGTCCCCTTTATTTATGTCCTCGCGACCGTCCTCTTTATTTACGTCCTCGCGCCCGTCCTCTTTATTTAAGCCCTCGCACCCGTCCTCTTTATTTATGTCCTCGCGCCCGTCCTCTTTATTTATATCCTCGCACTGTCCCCTTTATTTATATCCTCGCACCGTCCTCTTTATTTACGTCCTCGCGCCCGTCCTCTTTATTTACGTCCTCGCGCCCGTCCTCTTTATTTACGTCCTCGCGCCCGTCCTCTTTATTTACGTCCTCGCACCTATCCTCCTGGACCCGCTCCTAGAGTTTTGTGTTACAAAAACAAACAAAAAAAAAACAAATTCAATAACATAATATGAATATAAATGGATGTGGAGGTCCTTAAAGGCAGGCTTCCTGCAGTAAACTCATTCATTTTATTTTTTTTATTTTTTTAATAAATATATTTTATATTTATGAATTCACTAAAGGAATAAAGTGTTGAGCGTTTAGACGAGGCCGTCTGTATCTGAAAGCGTACAGTACGTTAGTTCTTCTCAGTTTTCACACAAGTGCTTTAAGCAGAGTTCTGCACATAAATAAACTCAAAGCCACAGCGTCTGCTCTCTCTACGCCGCAACAGTTTCTTCAGGCCTCAGAAAGTTTCTCTTTCCTGTATTAACAACAGCAGATCTTGAAATGTGACGTGAAAGGCTCGGCAGAGCGCTCGGCGTCTCGCTCCGCGTGGGTGTTGAGCCTTTTATCAGCCAGTGTGCGTTATTAACACCTCACCTTCTTACTGAAACCACACACACACACACACGCACAACGAGCAGCTCACTGTTCCTGTTAACAGCTCAATTGTTACCAAGAAGGTTTAAAAGAGGAGAGGTGAAACTCTACTTTGCACCCACTGTACATGCACAGAAATATTAATACTCTTAGAGTCAGTAATTCGGTGGATGGCTTTCTGAGCTGCGATTAGTGCAAAATAACTGCAGGACAGAGAGAGATTATATGAAATGAAATACAAACAAACAAAACTGAATTAAGTGAAACATACAACAAACAAACCAACAAACTAAGTAAGCTAATAAAATACAGAAAACCAGAGAGCTACAATTTTGCGTCACAAAGCAGGCAGTTAAAGGCAGATAAACGTTAAAGATGCAATATAATCTGTATATCGTACAAATATGATAGAGCTCTTTCTTTCTCCCTAACACACACACACACACACACACACACACACACACACACACACACACACACTGGATACGTCTGGGTTATGACAAAATAACCATAACCCATCATCCTGTTCTCAATCTTAACCTCAACCACACACCGGGGGGAAAATGATGAGCTATACCTGCTGTTTGGTTCATTAACAAAAAAAATCAAAACTGCCTGCACATTTCTGACTAGAAATCTGTCCAGTGTTTTAGAAAGCAGCGCTTTGCGCTCCAGACGGTTTGAGACAAGCTTCAAAAGCTGCAATACGTCACGTTTGACGACAGTGGTGCTTGAAAGTTTGTGAGCCCTTTAGCCCTTATTTTTTTTTACCTTTCCGCATAAATGTGACCTCTCACAGAAATGTAATATTGGATCGTTTTCCTTAAATAAATAAATGACCTAGTTTAACATTTTTGTCTCGTTTGTTTAATCGGGTTCTCTTTATCTACTTTTAGGACGTGTGTGAAAATCTGATGATGTTTTTAGGTCATATTTATGCAGATATCTAGAAAAGTCTAAAGGGTTCACAAACTTTCAAGCACCACTGTACATCAATAAAAACACTTCTTCTTTTTGGACTTGCAGTGCGAAAGCGAGTACGCACACACACACACACACACACACACACACACACACACGCACACACACACACACACACACACACACACACCTGATACAGCCGTCACAGTCGATGCTGCCGGCCGTCTCTTTGATCGTGCGCTCTGAGACAAACACCGGATACTCCATATCACATGGCACCAGCATCGCCCTCCTGTTCACTCTGTCAGCTGTAACACACACACACATACACGCACACACACACACACACACACACACATTCGTAAATATATCCTAATATTTCGACTTTGTAAACACATTGCACAAATATTGAAAGAGATCCTTGAGTAACTCCGTAAGCAAAACCAAATCACCTTTCACAGTCGAGTCAAAACTCCACCAGCTGTAGAAGTTAAACTCTAGCAGGAATCTGTAACACACACACACACACACACACTCAGTTGTAAAATCACCCAGCACTAAATATAAAACTGCCGAATTTACACAAAACTAGCTTTTCTTACAGGATCATTTCACTGATGAGCCACTTCACAGCAGAGAACGGCTGAAAAAAGAGAAAACACACATAATATCACTACCTCATATACACATTCTGTATCAAACCTTTATTTCGTTCCTCCTGCGTCAGTAGAAAAGAGCGTGATTTTTTTAAGGAAAAAAAAGAAAATGTTCATTTGCATGTACAATAAGACGTACCGTTTTATTTCGTTCCTTTTAAAAGCATCTTCACGTTAAATGTGCTTCTTTACAGTTACTCACATTCATTCGTTACATTACAGAGCCTCTGGATTACAATTTACTGTTCTATTAATATAATTCATCATTTATTAAAATAGCTCAACTGAATTTCAGGTATTTAGAAGGGACGTAACTGAATACGAATACGTTGTTTGGGCTGAACCGAGAACGTGTCCTAAACGAATACATTCAGGGTTTTTTATTTTATTTTATTCGCTGTTAATCCTGCAGGACAAAACAACAACAAAAAAAGTCACACTAACGCAAACCTTTCACTTTTATGTAGATCTTTAAAGGACAGCCGAGTGAAGCGCTCGTGGGCAGGGCTGCCAGGTTTCATTCAAACACTGAGCTCTGTCATATCATTATTTCCTATCAGACTTCTGTACAAACAAAAGAGATATGCTTTTATAGATGATGCTGGGGGCATCGCAGTCAGCTTCCTAGTTCAGTAGTCAGGACACTGATCAGGGAGTCGGCTGTCTCGATCGCAGCATCCTTCCACAACGCACCGCCAAAAACATCCGTGCTTACTATGTTCCCTTACTG